>NC_053027.1:547820333-548052237 GCF_003073215.2 Triticum urartu
GAAGTAGGGTATTAACTCCATAGAGAGGGCCTGAACCTGGGTAAACATCGTGTCCCCCGTCTCCTATTACCATCGATCCTAGACGCACAGTTCGGGACCCCCTACCCGAGATCCGCCGGTTTTGACACCGACGTTGGTGCTTTCATTGAGAGTTCCACTGTGCCGTCAACAAAAGGTTCGATGGCCCCTTCAATCGTCAATAACGACGATGTCCAAAGAGGAACCTTCCTTCCCGGACAGATCTTCATATTCGGCGGCTTCGTACTATGGGCCAACTCGCTTGGCCATCTGGAGCAGATCGACAGCTACGCCCCTGGCCATCAGGTCAGATTTGGGAGCTTGAATTACGTTGCGTACGTCCGTGGAGACTTGATCTTCGATGGATTCGAGGCCGCGGCAACCGCTCCACATCGCCCTGATGAACATGGCTTAAACCTGTCATCAGGCCACATCCAGGAGATAGCTCTCGTAGCAGCTCCGGTCTCAAATCAGGAGCAATTCAAGTCGTCCGAAGATGGGAAGTTCAACCCCATCACAGGGACTACCGATTCCGCGACGCTGGAGCCACACGCAGATTCCACTTCGTACGGTATCTGCATCAACAGAACCCCAGACTCGCCTCCGATGTCGAGCTCCGAACCTTGCGAGCCCGCGTACACCAAACTCGATCGGTTATCGATCTTCAAGTTCAGCGCCGCAGATGTCTTCCAACACTCGCTCATGGGCGACATACTAAACTCGCTAAAAAACCTATCCCTGGCGGACGACCCATCTCCGAACTATGTTCGGTTCAAACTTACGGCGGACGATTGAGAATTTTGCTTCCCACCCGCCACCCACTTCATAGCCACTGTTGAAGATGTAACCAACACGCCCGATCCCCGCTCTGAAGACATCGACGGTGTGGACGACGATGAGGGGCAAGGCCAGAGCTTACTGCCCGCTAGACACGGGATAAGCACTTACTGGTATGACGTGTGTATGATAGACATACCTTACGACGCTCTCGACGATGAGAAGGAGGATCCGGTCGAGGAGAAACCACCTGGTACAAAGGCCGGACACCGGCGCTCTAGGCCTCATCGCCCAAGAGAAAACACCGGCGCTCTATAATTTTTGATTGTTCCATGGTATTATATTATCAACCATGGATGTTCTATATGCATTTATATGCTATTTTATATGATTTTTGGGACTAACCTATTAACCTAGAGCCCAGTGCCAGTTTTTGTTTTTCCCTTGTTTTAGTGTATCGCAGAAAATGAAAATCAAATGGAGTCCAATTGACCTGAAACTTCACGAAACTTATTTTTGGAACGGAAGCAATCCAAAAGACTTGGAGTGTACGTAAGGGAAGCAACGAGGAAGGCACGAGGCAGGGGGGCGCGCCCACCCCCTGGGCGCATCCTCCACCCTCGTGGCCCCCCTGACGTATTTCTTCCTCCTATATATATATATCCATATACCCTAAAAACTTCGGGGAGCACAATAGATCGGGAGTTCCGCCGCCAGAAGCCTTCGTAGCCACCGAAAGCCAATCTAGACCCGTTCCGGCACCCTGCCGGAGGGGGAATCCTTCTCCGGTGGCCATCTTCATCATCCCGGTGCTCTCCATGACGAGAAGGGAGTAGTTCTCCCTCGGGGCTGAGGGTATGTACCAGTAGCTATGTGTTTGATCTCTCTCTCTCTCATGTTCTTGAGGTGGTACGATCTTGATGTATCACGAGCTTTGCTATTATAGTTGGATCTTATGATGTTTCTCCCCCTCTACTCTCTTGTAATGGATTGAGTTTCCCCTTTGGAGTTATCTTATCGGATTGAGTCTTTAAGGATTTGAGAACACTTGATGTATGTCTTGCGTGGGATACCCGTGGTGACAATGTGGTATTCTATTGATCCACTTCATGTATGTTTTGGTGATCAACTTGCGGGTTAGGGTTGGCACACGTTTTCGTCGTGATTCTTCGGTAGAAACTTTGGGGCACTCTTTGAGGTTCTATGTGTTGGTTGAATAGATGAATTTGAGATTGTGTGATGCATATCGTATAATCATACCCACGGATACTTGAGGTGACATTGGCGTATCTAGGTGACATTAGGGTTTTGGTTGATTTGTGTCTTAAGGTGTTATTCTAGTACGAACTCTAGGGCTGTTTGTGACACCTATAGGAATAGCCCAATGGATTGATTGGAAAGAATAACTTTGAGGTGGTTTCGTACCCTACCATAATCTCTTCGTTTGTTCTCCGCTATTAGTGACTTTGGAGTGACTCTTTGTTGCATGTTGAGGGATAGTTTTATGATCCAATTATGTTATTATTGTTGAGAGAACTTGCACAAGTGAAAGTATGAACCCTAGGCCTTGTTTCCTAGCATTTCAATACCGTTTACGCTCAGTTTTATCATTAGTTACCTTGCTGTTTTTATAGTTTCAGATTACAACAACCATTATCTACTATCCATATTGCACTTGTATCACCATCTCTTCGCCGAACTAGTGCACCTATACAATTTACCATTGTATTGGGTGTGTTGGGGACACAAGAGACTCTTTGTTATTTGGTTGCAGGGTTGCTTGAGAGAGACCATCTTCATCCTACGCCTCCTACGGATTGATAAACCTTAGGTCATCCACTTGAGGGAAATTTTCTACTGTCCTACAAACCTCTACACTTGGAGGCCCAACACCGTCTACAAGAAGAAGGTTGTGTAGTAGACATCAAGCTCTTTTCTGGCGCCGTTGCCGGGGAGGTGAGTGCTTGAAGGTATATCTTTAGATCTTGCAATCGAGTCTTTTAGTTTCTTGTTTTATCACTAGTCTAATTTATAAAAGAAAACTAAAAAATATGGAATTGGTTTTGCCTCATACGCTTCATCTTTTTAATATCTTTCGTGAGTATGATGGAAAGGAAAATTGTGCCAAAGTGTTAGAAGAAGAATGCGTTAAATTGTTTGGCACTAAATCTTTGAATGATGAGCATGATTGCGATGTTGTTAGTATGAACTCCTTGAATATCCATGGTACTAATGATGATTGCACTAGTTATGATGAAAATGTCTCCTATAAACATGTCAATTTTTGTGGGGTGCATTGGGTTTGTAAGTACACACCAAATAGGGAAGATAGATATTGCATGAGGCATAAGTACTTAGAAACTAAATTGTTGCAAGAAAGGCTAGATGATTGTGCTGAAAATTTAAATTTCTCTTGGCCGTACTTGTGGACTTTGCAATGAAAGTGGTCATTTAGCTATCCGATACAAATTGTTTCATGATCTAATCGTGTCCAAAAATTGTGATGCCTTGATTTCCCTTGCACATTATAATGAACTTGGTTTGCTTATGGGATACGAAGAAATGAAACGTATAACTAACTATCTTCCGGAATTTGCCCGTTATAAACTTCTTGGCTTTGATCTAGAGGAAATTTATATGTATTGTGCGGTGAATTGTATTGAAAATCCTTATATCGCCAACTACATAAAGAAAAGAAAACAAATAGAAGACGAAGAGAATGCTAATGAAAGGTAAGAGACTTCCCAATATCCTTCTATTATTTCTTATGATGAATCAGGTAACGAGGAGGAGCTTTCTATTCAACCAATCTCATTACTAAGGAGCACCAATAAGAGGTTTGAACCCACACATGATGTGGTGAAGAAGAAGAAAAAAAAGGAAGAGAGGTAAAAAGATATCTCCCCCAAATAATGCTGCTCCTATTACTATTGTGCCTTATGAAAATATAATTGTGGAAGATAATGATACTTCTTATGATCTTGAAAATCTTTTTGGCACTTGCTTGGAAGAATATGATAATTGCTATACTATTGGTGCTATCCATACTATTAATGGTGAGAGTGATTATGCTTATGATATGAAAAGGCCCAAGCTTGGGGATGCTATGTTTGATGAAGATGATGTTTTTGAGAATATATTTAATGCAATTAATGTTTGTCCCAAGCTTGGGGATGCTATGTTTAATAATGATGATATTTTTAGCCTCCCAAGTTTTAATATGCAAAGTTGTTATGATGATAGCATGCCTCCTACTTATGATGATTATTGTGATGATACATATGCTCTAAAAAGTAGTGATTATACTTATAATACTTGTCATGATTATGATTACCCCTTTTCTGAAAATTACTCTTATAATGTGGAAACAATTTATAGTATTCGAGTCTCTTATGATACTCCCACTATTCTGAATGAGAAGAATTTTGCTTATGTGGAGAGTAATAAAAATTATATGCTTGTAGATCATGAAAAGAATGCTTTAGGTGCTGGTTATATTGTTAAATTTATTCATGATGCTACTGAAAATTATTATGAGGGAGGAATATATGCTTGTAGGAATTGCAATAATATCAAGTTTCCTCTCTATGTGCTTAAAGTTTTGAAGTTATGCTTGTTTTACCTTCCTATGCAAGTTGATTCTTGTTTCCATAAGTTATCTGCTCACAAAATCCCTATGCATAGGAAGTGGGTTAGACTTAAATGTGCTAGTCATATTCTTCATGATGCTCTCTTTTTGTTTCAATTATTATCTTTTATGTGAGCATCCTTGAAATCATCATGCCTAGCTAGGGGCGTTAAACGATAGCGCTTGTTGGGAGGCAACCCAATTTTATTTTTGTTCCTTGCTTTTTGCTACTGTTTAGAAATAAATAATTTATCTAGCCTCTGTTATGACTGAGTTTTTATGTTTTAATTAGTGTTTGTGCCTAGTAGAACCGTTGGGAAGACTTGGGGAAAGTCTTGTTGATCTTGCTGTAAAAAAAACAGAAACTTTAGCGCTCACGAGAATTGCTGCCATTTTTATTGGAGAGTACCATTTAGTTAATTATTTTTGCAGATGATTAATAGATAAATTACTCACATACAGCAATTTATTTAAGAATTTTTGGGGTTCCAGAAGTTTGCGTTAGTTACAGATTACTACAGACTGTTCTGTTTTTGACAGATTCTGTTTTCTGTGTGTTGTTTGCTTATTTTGATGAATCTATGGCTAGTCAAAGAGTTTATAAACCATAGAGAAGTTGGAATACAGTAGGTTTAACACCAATATAAATCAAGAATGAGTTAATTACAGTACCTTGAAGTGGTGTTTTGTTTTCTTTCGCTAACGGAGCTCACGAGTTTTCTACTTTAAGTTTTGTGTTGTGAAGTTTTCATGTTTTGGGTAAAGATTCGATGGACTATGGAATAAGGAGTGGCAAGAGCCTAAGGTTGGGGATACCCAAGGCACCCCAAGGTAATATTAAAGGACAACCAAGAGCCTAAGCTTGGGGATGCCCCGGAAGGCATCCCCTCTTTCGTCTTCGTTCATCGGTAACTTTACTTGGAGCTATATTTTTATTCGCCACATGATATGTGTTTTGCTTGGAGCGTCATTATTCTTTCTTTTGTTTTGCTTGCTGTTTGGAGAAAATACCAAGATCTGAAATTCTTAAATGTTAGAGAGTCTTCATATAGTTGCATAATTATTCGACTACTCATTGATCTTCACTTATATCTTTCGGAGTAGTTTGTCATTTACTCTAGTGCTTCACTTATATCTTTTAGAGCATGGTGGTGGTTTTATTTTGAAGAAATAGATGAACTCTCGTGCTTCACTTATATTATTTTTAGAGTCTTTTGAACAGCATGGTAATTTGCTTTGGTTATGAATTTAGTCCTAATATGATGGGCATCCAAGAGGGATATAATAAAAACTTTCATATAAAGTGCATTGAATACTATGAGAAGTTTGATACTTGATGATTGTTTTGAGATATGGAGATGGTAATATTAGAGTCATGCTAGTGAGTTGTTGTGAATTTGAGAAATACTTGTGTTGAAGTTTGTGATTCCCGTAGCATGCACGTATGGTGAACCGTTATGTGATGAAGTCGGAGCATGATTTATTTATTGATTGTCTTCCTTATGAGTGGCGGTCGGGGATGAGCGATGGTCTTTTCCTACCAATCTATCCCCCTAGGAGCATGTGTGTAGTACTTTGTTTCGATAACTAATAGATTTTTGCAATAAGTATATGAGTTCTTTATGACTAATGTTGAGTCCATGGATTATACGCACTCTCACCCTTCCACAATTGCTAGCCTCTCTAGTACCGCGCAACTTTCGCCGGTACCATAAACCCACCATATATCTTCCTCAAAACAGCCACCATACCTACCTATTATGGCATTTCCATAGCCATTCCGAGATATATTGCCATGCAACTTTCCACCATTCCGTTTACTATGACACGCTCCATCATTGTCATATTGCTTTGCATGATCATGTAGTTGACATTGTATTTGTGGCAAAGCCACCGTTCATAATTCTTTCATACATGTCACTCATGAGTCATTGCACATCCCGGTACACCGCCGGAGGCATTCATATAGAGTCATATCTTGTTATTAGTATTGAGTTGTAATTCTTGAGTTGTAAGTAAATAAAAGTGTGATGATCATCATTATTAGAGCATTGTCCCAAGTGAGGAAAGGATGATGGAGACTATGATTCACCCACAAGTGGGGATGAGACTCCGAACGAAAATAAATAAATAAAAGAGGCCAAATAAGCCCAAATAAAAAAAGAGAAAAGAGGCCATAAAAAAGGAGAAGGCCCAAATAAAAAAATAAAAAAATGAGAGAAAAAGAGAGAAGGGGCAATGCTACTATCCTTTTACCACACTTGTGCTTCAAAGTAGCACCATGATCTTCATGATAGAGAGTCTCCTATGTTGTCACTTTCATATACTAGTGGGAATTTTACATTATAGAACTTGGCTTGTATATTCCAATGATGGGCTTCCTCAAAATGCCCTAGGTCTTCGTGAGCAAGCAAGTTGGATGCACACCCACTTAGTTTCTTTTTGAGCTTTCATACACTTATAGCTCTAGTGCATCCGTTGCATGGAAATCCCTACTCACTCACATTGATATCATTTGATGGGCATCTCCATAGCCCGTTGATACGCCTAGCTGATGTGAGACTATCTTCTCCCTTTTTGTCTTCTCCACAACCACCATTCTATTCCACATATAGTGCTATGTCCATGGCTCACGCTCATATATTGTGTGAAGATTGAAAAAGTTTGAGAACACCAAAAGTATGAAACAATTGCTTGGCTTGTCATCGGGGTTGTGCATGATTTGAATACGTTGTGTGGTGAAGATGGAGCATAGCCAGACTATATGATTTTGTAGGGATAACTCTCTTTGGCCATGTTATTTTGAAGAGACATGATTGCTTAGTTAGTATGCTTGAAGTATTATTGTTTTTATGTCAATATTAAACTTATATCTTGAATCTTATGGATCTGAATATTCTTGCCATAATAGAGAATTACATAGAGAAATATGTTAGGTAGCATTCCACATCAAAAATTCTGTTTTTATCATTTACCTACTCGAGGACGAGCAGGAATTAAGCTTGGGGATGCTGATACGTCTCCAACGTATCTATAATTTTTGATTGTTCCATGCTATTATATTATCAACCTTGGATGTTTTATATGCATTTATATGCTATTTCATATGAATTTTGGGACTAACCTATTAACCTAGAGCCCAGTGCCAGTTTCTGTTTTTTCCTTGTTCTAGAGTATCGCAGAAAAGGAAAATCAAACGGAGTCCAATTGACCTGAAACTTCACGGAACTTATTTTTGGAACGGAAGCAATCCAGAAGACTTGGAGTGTACGTAAGGGAAGCAACGAGGAAGGCACGAGGCAGGGGGCGCGCCCTCCACCCTCGTGGGCCCCTCGTGGCCCCCCCCTGGCGTATTTCGTCCTCCTATATATATATCCATATACCCTAAAAACTTCAGGGAGCACAATAGATCGGGAGTTCCGCCGCCAGAAGCCTCCGTAGCCACGGAAAGCCAATCTAGACCCATTCCGGCACCCTGCCGGAGGGGGAATCCTTCTCCGGTGGCCATCTTCATCATCCCGGTGCTCTCCATGACGAGGAGGGAGTAGTTCTTCCTCGGGGCTGAGGGTATGTACCAGTAGCTATGTTTTTGATCTCTCTCTCTCTCTCTCTCGTGTTCTTGAGGTGGTACGATCTTGATGTATCGCGAGCTTTGCTATTACAGTTGGATCTTATGATGTTTCTTCCCCCTCTACTCTCTTGTAATGGATTGAGTTTCCCCTTTGGAGTTATCTTATCGGATTGAGTCTTTAAGGATTTGAGAACACTTGATGTATGTCTTGCGTGGGATACCCGTGGTGACAATGGGGTATTCTATTGATCCACTTGATGTATGTTTTGGTGATCAACTTGTGGGTTAGGGTTGGCACACGTTTTCGTCGTGATTCTTCGGTAGAAACTTTGGGGCACTCTTTGAGGTTCTATGTGTTGGTTGAATAGATGAATCTAAGATTGTGTGATGTATATCGTATAATCATACCCACGGATACTTGAGGTGACATTGGAGTATCTAGGTGACATTAGGGATTTGGTTGATTTGTGTCTTAAGGTGTTATTCTAGTATGAACTCTAGGGCTGTTTGTGACACCTATAGGAATAGGCCAACGGATTGATTAGAAAGAATAACTTTGAGGTGGTTTCGTACCCTACCATAATCTCTTCGTTTGTTCTCCGCTATTAGTGACTTTGGAGTGGCTCTTTGTTGCATGTTGAGGGATAGTTTTATGATCCAGTTATGTTATTATTGTTGAGAGAACTTGCACTAGTGAAAGTATGAACCCTAGGCCTTGTTTCCTAGCATTGCAATACGGTTTACGCTCAGTTTTATCATTAGTTACCTTGCTGTTTTTATAGTTTCAGATTACAACAACCATTATCTACTATCCATGTTGCACTTGTATCACCATCTCTTCGCCGAACTAGTGCACCTATACAATTTACCATTGTATTGGGTGTGTTGGGGCCACAAGAGACTCTTTGTTATTTGGTTGCAGGGTTGCTTGAGAGAGACCATCTTCATCCTACGCCTCCTACAGATTGATAAACCTTAGGTCATCCACTTGAGGGAAATTTGCTACTGTCCTACAAACCTCTACACTTGGAGGCCCAACAACGGCTACAAGAATAAAGTTGTGTAGTAGACATCAACTGCCAACACTAGAGTAGATGATACTCCGGACAACGAAGACCCTGTTGAGGTAGAACCCGAGCAGGAGGAACAGGAAGGCGGGCCAGACAGTCCTGATGAACAGGCCACATGTGGGGACTCGGAGGACAGCAATTATCTCCCCCTCTCCGAGGAGGAGGAGATCCTCGACAACGAGGATTTTATCGTGCCAAAGGAACCTCTCGAGCAGGAGCGCTTTAAACGCCGGCTTATAGCCACTGCAAGGAGCTTAAGAAAGAAGCAGCTGCAGCTTCAATCAAGCCAAGACTTGCTCTATGATAGATGGACCGAGGTCTTGGCCGCCGAAGAATACGGCCTTAGCAGCCCAGAAAAAAGCCACCCCAAGAGTAGGTGGCTCCCTCAATATGATGGCAGGGCGATGGAGCCCACACGACCATCGAAAAATGCGGCGGGCCGACCACAGTTCGGTCCAGACAAAGCAGCAGCCAAAGCAGAGCACCATACCAACCCATCCGGCCATCATAACAAAATAGCTCGGGGGAACACTCAACTATTAAGACACTACAGAGCTGACCACGACCGGTCCGAGCACCGTAAACGGAGCTCGCCGGAGGTGCTTCATAGTGTGGCCCAACATAGAGGAGCCGCACACCCCCTCTGCTTCACTAACGAAGTAATGGAACACGAATTTCCAGACGGGTTTAAACCCATTAACATCGAATCATATGATGGGACAACAGACCCTGCGGTATGGATCCAGGATTACCTCCTCCATATCCACATGGCCCGCGGAGACGACCTCCACACCATTAAATACCTACCCCTCAAACTTAAAGGGCCAGCTCGGTACTGGCTAAACAGTTTGCCAGAAAATTCTATTGGCAACTGGGAAGATTTGGAAGACACCTTTCGAGAAAACTTCCAGGGAACATATGAACGACCATTATGCGCCGATGACTTAAGTGACATTGTCCAGGAGCCCGGCGAGTTAGCTAGGGAGCTCTGGACCAGGTTCTTAGTCAAAAAGAACCAATTTGACGACTTTCCGGACGTAGAAGCCCTCGCGGCCTTCAAACATAGCGTCCGGGATGAATGGCTCGCGCGTCACCTCGGCCGGGAAGGACCCAAATCCATGACAGCCCTTACCGCTCTAATGAACCGCTTCTATGCGGGAGAAGACAACTGGCTTGCTTGTAAAAGCAACGACGCCAGCGGCCCGGGCACTTCAAAAATCCAAGATGGCAACGGCAAGCCACAACGAACCAAACACAGCAGTCGCAGTAATATACGCGACACAGCGGTGAACGCCGGATTTCACAATCCGAAGCCCGGTCAACGGAAGAAGCCACTAAAGGCAAACCAGGATGGACCATCCACCCTTGACAGGATATTAGACTGACCTTGTCAGATTCACGGTCACCCCGATAAGCCAGCTAATCATACCAACCGTAACTGTTGGGTCTTCAAGTAGGCAGGCAAGCTTAACGCTGATCACAAGGGGAGGAGGCCACTGGGCGACAAAGACGACGGATCGGCTCGCCAGCAGAACACCAGGGGCCAGAAACAGTTCCCCTCCGATGTTCGACCACTCCCGGAACGCAAATAGCAGTTCGCCCCCCGCCACCCACTGACTGTACTGGCAAAATTTGCACCACGACACATCACTACGCACTCAAGATACCATGGGCATCGGCGGAAGCACAATACGGACAACCCTACAAGCATTCCAGTAACGTTTTTTTATATATTTTATCATTTTTTCTGTATCATCCTTAAAGAACAGGTGACCAACTGGACAGCATCTACAGCGGACTCTATCGGAGTTCGGATCCATACACTCACCTAAGGGGCTACTTCCGTTAAGGATCCCCCCTCCCCGAGGATGGGCGATGCAGACGTGCGACAGGAGGTCCAAAATTACTTTTTGTAGACCGCACTCTTTATTCCGAGCCTGTATTATGCCCTTTTTCCTCTGATCCCGACCACGAGCATGTCAAATAGCCAGGTCTGTGGTTTCTGTTTTTTATATACATATATATATATATGTATATATATACATAAATTTATCACTGGCACATCGCTCCGTTCTCAGTAAGCCTCACCTGAACCGATCTCTCATACTCTTTCAACAATAAAGTACGGACTCAACGGCTGCTCTGCAGATACACCTCGTCATACCCTACCAGGGGCTCGGCATGGGAACGAATGAGCTGCCAGTAAAAGTCCGAACAGCTCTATAGTGTCCTTCAGCATTGCAAGTTTGGCCTTATATGCATCAGCTCCGAATCATTGTCTTGGGTCAATAGTTGGGTTGCCCGGCTCCTATGTTTGCTACCGTACGTTCCGCTCTATCGGCTAGGGTAGTAAAGGGAGAACTACTGCGATTGTGCCCTGGCCTAGACCGGATGAACACCTCAGTAGAGAAAGCCGAAAACTGACTGTCATGATGCGGCGAGAGCTGGTCAACCCCTTGATGACTTATTGGAATCTTTAGCGATTCTCCGTGTAATACGAGGGATCTTTCTTAGATCAAATATGTAAGGCACCACACGCCGCATACACACCAGGGGCTATGTCATAGCCCCACCACAAAACTCCTATGGTTAAGTGAAAGTGTTAACGCCTTTTAGTCCGATTGCCTGGTTTGCCGCATTATCACCTCCTTCATGGACCAAGACGTTGGATAAAGAGTGATTAAATGCTTTTCCGAACACCCCCGTACTTCCTACGAGGGGGCTGAAGCCGACGACTGGAAAACTTTCAGATTATATTAAAACGACCGCACAGGAGGAATTCAAGCTTTTCGAGCAAAACATAAATAGATTAACTATAAAGTTGTCTTTTACAATCATCATACACGTCACTCGAACATTATGTTTTTTGAGCATTGACCCTCTATCAAGCGGGCAGCCTCTAGGACGTCTTCAAAATAACTCTCCGGTTCCGGATGGCCCCTACCTTCAGGCGGACCCTTCGTGGCGACATCGATGGCCTTCATCTTTCCCCAGAATGTCTTGACTCAGGCAAGGGCCATCCGTGCACCTTCAATGCATGTCGATCGCTTTGCAGCATCGATTCGCGGCAACACGTCGACAAGCTTCTGCACCAAACCGAAATAGCTAGTCGGTGGAGTCTCGGTTGGCCACAGCTGGATTACAACATCCTTCATGGCAGCGCCAGATACCCTATGAACTTTGGCCCATTGGGACATCTGTTCATTGAGCAGCAGTGGGCGCTTCGACGCACCGAACTGTGACTAAAAAAGCTTCTCCGTTGCATATCCAGCTCACGCTTGGTAATACCGCGCTGCATCGGAAGAACTCTTCGGCAAGTCCAAATACTCGTCCGAAGAACTCCACACTTGGTTCAGCTGAGCATAGTCCGGGTCGCCGAACTTAGTGTGCAGCAGAAAAGGCTTTCCAGCCACTATCTCTTTCGCCTGTCGAACCTCCTCACGGAGTGCTCTGGACTCTGATCGCGCTTCTCTTGCCTCCTGCTGGGCCTTGTCCAGTGATACGTCTCCAACGTATCTATAATTTTTGATTGCTCCATGCTATGTTATCTACTGTTTTGGGCAATATTGGGCTTTATTATCCACTTTTATATTATTTTTGGGACTAACCTATTAACCGGAGGCCCAGCCCAGAATTGCTGTTTTTTTGCCTATTTCAGTGTTTCGAAGAAAAGGAATATCAAACGGAGTCGAAACGGAATGAAATCAACTGGAGAAGTTATTTTTGGAAGGAAAGCTACCGGAAAAGCTTGGAGTGCACGTTAGGAAAGAAGGGAGGTGCCCACGAGGGTGGGGGGCGCGCCCACCCCCCTGGGGCGCACCCCCCTACCTCGTGGCCCCCCCTTCGGTCCACCGACGTGCTTCTTTCACCCATATATACCTACGTATTCTAAAACTTCCAGAAGCGACAATAGATCGAGAGTTCCACCGCCAGAAGCCTCCGTAGCCACCGAAAACCAATCTAGACCTGTTCCGGCATCCTACCGGAGGGGGCAATCCTTCTCCGGTGGCCATCTTCATCATCCCGGTGCTCTCCATGACGAGGAGCGAGTAGTTCTCCCTCGGGGCTAAGGGTATGTACCAGTAGCTATGTGTTTGATCTCTCTCTCTCGTGTTCTTGAGGTGATACGATCTTGATGTATCACGAGCTTTGCTATTATAGTTGGATCCTATGATGTTTTCTCCCCCCTCTACTCTCTTGTAATGGATTGAGTTTCCCCTTTGAAGTTATCTTATCGGATTGAGTCTTTATAGATTTGAGAACACTTGATGTATGTCTTGCCGTGCGTATCTGTGGTGACAATGGGATATCACGTGATTCACTTGATGTATGTTTTGGTGATCAACTTGCGGGTTCCGCCCATGAACCTATGCATAGGGGTTGGCACATGTTTTCGTCGTAATTCTCCGGTAGAAACTTTGGGCACTCTTTGAGGTCCTTTGTGTTGGTTGAATAGATGAATCTGAGATTGTGTGATGCATATCGTATACTCATACCCACGGATACTTGAGGTGACATTGGAGTATCTAGGTGACATTAGGGTTTTGGTTGATTTGTGTCTTAAGGTGTTATTCTAGTACGAACTCTAGGGCTGTTTGTGACGCTTATAGGAATAGTCCAACAGATTGATTGGAAAGAATAACTTTGAGGTGGTTTCGTACCCTGCCATAATCTCTTCGTTTGTTCTCCGCTATTAGTGACTTTGGAGTGACTCTTTGTTGCATGTTGAGGGCTACTTATATGATCCAATTATGTTATTATTGTTGAGGGAACTTACACTAGCGAAAGTATGAACCCTAGGCCTTGTTTCCTATCATTGCAATACCATTTACGCTCACTTTTATCATTAGTTACCTTGCTGTTTTTATAATTTCAGATTACAAATACCCATATCTACTATCCATATACCACTTGTATCACCATCTCTTCGCCGAACTAGTGCACCTATACAATTTACCATTGTATTGGGTGTGTTGGGGACACAAGAGACTCTTTGTTATTTGGTTGCAGGGTTGCTTGAGAGAGACCATCTTCATCCTACGCCTCCTATGGATTGATAAACCTTAGGTCATCCACTTGAGGGAAATTTGCTACTGTCCTACAAACCTCTGCACTTGGAGGCCCAACAACGTCTATAAGAAGAAGGTTGTGTAGTAGACATCATCCAGTTCAGCCGTTAAGGCATTATTCTCCTTCTCAAGAAATTCACAGCAGCCAGTAGCATTCTCCAAAGCGAGTGTCATCGTGGATACCTTCTCCTCGCCCTGGCATCGCGCAGCTTGTTCGGCCTTCAGTTCAACCGATGCTCCTTCAGCAGCAGCATCACTAAACCGGGCCCGCTCCTTGGCCCGGATTAGCTCCGCCCGAAGAACCTCCACGGCGGCAGCACCATCTGCATTTCATGCACATTCCATATAAAGCTCTTTCCCGCGTCAAGCACACTGGTGTAAAGAATGCTCGAAGTACATACCTTGCGAGTCGTCAAGATGCCTGTTGATCAATGTAACGACATCCTCCGCAATATCCAGCTTTCGCTGCAGTTCGGCCACTTCCGTATTCCGGACAGCCACAGGAGGGGAAGCAACTTGTATTTCAAATTAACCCAAGGTTAATACCTGAGCATATCTCTTTGATCCTCCGATCGCCTCTTTCGAAAGACAATCCGAGTCTTAGCATTCTGTCAATAAAATTCAATTGACAAAGCTACATCACAAACCTCAAAACCTCTTAGAAGGCTCGTGAAGGCCTCGTGCAATCCACTCTTCGCGGATAGAACCCTTTTGACCACCGTAGCCATCAAGGTACGGTGCTCTTCTGAAAGGGATGCTCGTCGTAGCAAGCCCGTCAGCATGTCCGGCGCTCCTGTGTCTTCGGAAACCGCCGCCGGAGTACGACATTCCTGTGAAGGAACCCGCTTACTTGCCTCCAAAATCGCCGGCTATAAACCGGACGGTTCGGGGACGCCAGTCTTGATCCCAGAACCCCGAGTGACAGAGGCACCGCCTTCAGGTAACACCTTCTTCGCTTCCTGTACTACTTGGTGTTCAGGAGGATCCCGTCGGGACGATACCTCGGTATCATCTCCCCTATTGGGCGATGTGGCCGGAGAAGGCGTGTCACTCTCCATCATCTCCGAAAGAAGATCTCCCGAGGAGGAGGACGATTGAGAAGCACCTGGCGTTAACCTGCATGGACGAACATATATCGAACGATTACTTCACTAATAGGAAAAAAATGAGGTGCATTTAAAGTACCCCAGCCTCGCTTACGGTCTGCCTCAAGGTTCGTCCTCGTCATCAAACTCTACGGCAGCCTCGCTCGCCCGGCCCAAGCCGCTCGACGACGGTGTTTTTCCTCTCTTGGAAGGATTCCGCTCCTGATCTTCTGAGGCGACCCTCTTCTTGCCCTAGAGGGCCCCCTCTGCACTCTTGCCTTTGGGCAAAAGGATTTCGGCTTCCCCGAACGCATCCACCTGGTACGGTGTCGGGATCAGCATTCTCATCAGCAGGTCGGTCGCAGGGCCTTCGGGAAGAGGCGCCGGACACCAGATGAGCACCGCTTTATTTATCCAGTCCTGTACAGGGACAGATTGTTCAGTATCTTGTTAAGAGATGCCTGAATGGAAGGTTCTCGGATATCGAATACTTACCGAAGTGTACGGATTATTGCAGTCAAGGCCAATGTCTTCGGTGGTGCCTGGCCATTGCTCTCGTTCCCCGAAATATAATTTCCACATTCCTTCATGCGTAGTGCCGAAGAAGTGCTGTAGAGTCCGCCGCCCTTCTAGGTTAAACTCCCACATACGAAGAGGCCACCGCTGACATGGAAGGATCCGGCGGACTAACTTTATTTGAACGACGTTCACAAGATCGATGCCCTTCTCGGTAAGACTCCGGATGCGACTTTGCAGAGTCTGCACTTCATTGACGGATCCCCAGCCCAATCCCTTATTGACCCACGAAGCTGAATTGGAGGGCCGGGTCGGAACGCAGGTGTAGCCGCCCACTTGGGGCCCCGCGGCTCGTTGATAAAAAACCACCCCTGCTGCCATACATCAGAAGATTTGGCGAAAGATCCTTCAGGCCAAACCGCGCCGACTAGCTTGCCTATTATGACGCTGCCGCACTCTGCCTGCTCCTCCTCTGCCACCTGGGGCCTCACATCAAAGGTCTTGAGCCACAAACCAAAGTGCGGAGGATTCCGAAGTAAGGCCTCACACGTGACGATAAATGTCGAGATGAGGAGAACAAAGTCCGGGGCCAGATCATGAAAATCTAGCCCATAGTAAAACATGAGCCCCTGGACGAAGGGGTTAAGCGTGAACCCTAGCCCGTGAAGGAAGTGGGATACAAATACTACCCTCTCGCTAGATCTGGGGGTCGTTTTGACTTGCCCTTGCGCCGGAAGCCGATGAAAGATTTCCGGGGTCAGATACCTCGCTACGCAGAGCTTCGCAATGTCCTCCTCTGTGATAGAAGAAGCCACCCACCAGCCCTGACGGCTGGATCCGGACATGACTAGGGCTGGTGGCGATTGGAACCCGACGGTTGGAACTTGGGGTGGCTGGGATTGAGGAAGGAGCAAGCGCAAGGGGAGAAGACGAGACTGGGTCTCTATATAAAGGCCCCGAATACTGGGCGTCTCCCCCAGGGTCTCTAAACTTACCTATCACCAAGGAGTTGTATCCAGGGGACGGTTGGGTTACCCACGCCTGCATTAATGAAAATCCCGTAAAAAAGGGGCACGATCCCTGCCTTGACAGGACGTGCCAGTAAAACCGCGCCCCGAGACATGGGGCGGCTTGCTAGCCGACGGTTGGAAATAGTAACCGGGCAGGCATGATACGATGTCGTGAACAGTTATTAACAAGTTGGGCTCGTGGGGTGTGATATTCTCTGCCATTATATACACAGGTTCGGATATATTTACTTCGTTCGAAGACTATTCTGGAGTTCGGAAGGAGGTAACCCGCCTTGCAATGCCAAAGACAAATCTACGCGCCGGACTCCTCGTCATTGAAGCTAGGTTCAGGGGCTACTGAGGGAGTCCTGGACTAAGGGGTCCTCGGGCGTCCGGCCTGTTATCCATGGGCCGGACTGATGGGCTGTGAAGACATGAAGGCCGAACATTGCACCGTGTCCGGATTGCACTCTACTTGGCGTGGAAGGCAAGCTTGGCGACCGAAGATTCCTTCTTATGTAACCGACTCCACGTAAACCCTAGATCCCCCCGGTGTCTATACAAATCGAAGGGTATAGTCTGGAAAGGACAACACATATACTCATTACCATATCCATAGGCTAGACTTCTAGGGTTTAGCCATTACGATCTCGTGGTAGATCAACTCCTCTTGTAATACTCATATTCATCAAGATCAATCAAGCACGAAGTAGGGTATTACCTCCATAGAGAGGGCCCGAACCTGGGTAAACATCGTGTCCCCCGTCTCCTGTTACCATCGATCCTAGACGCACAGTTCATGACCCCCTACCCGAGATCTACCGGTTTTGACACCGACAGGCGCCCCTCCTTTTGGCCTTCTCCTCTCTCTTCCACTAAAGCCCATGTAGGCCCATTAAGCCCCCGGGGGGTTCCGGTAACCTCCCAGTACTCCGGAAAATGCTCGTACTCATCCGAAACCATTCCGGTGTCCAAACATAGCCTTCCAATATATCGATCTTTATGTCTCAACCATTTCGAGACACCTCGTCATGTCTGTGATCACATCTGGACTCCGAAATACCTTCGGTGCATCAAACACATAAACTCATAATACCGATCGTCATCGAACGTTAAGCGTGCGGACCCTATGGGTTCGAGAACTATGTAGACATGACCGAAACTCACTTCTGGTCAATAACCAATAGCGGAACCTGGATGCTCATATTGGTTCCTATACATTCTAGGAAGATCTTTATCGGTCAAACCGCATAACAACATACGTTGTTCCCTTTGTCATCGGTATGTTACTTACCCGAGATTCGATCGTCGGTATCTCAATACCTAGTTCAATCTCGTTACTGGCAAGTCTCTTTACTTGTTCCGTAATGCATCATCCCGCAACTAACTCATTAGTCACATTGCTTGCAAGGCTTATAGTGATGTGCATTACCGAGAGGGCCCAGAGATACCTCTCTGATACACGGAGTGACAAATCCTAATCTTGATCTATGCCAACTCAACAAACAGCATCAGAGACACTTGTAGAGCATCTTTATAGTCACCCAGTTACGTTGTGACATTTGATAGCACACTAAGTGTTCCTTCGGTATTCGGGAGTTGCATAATCTCATAGTCATAGGAACATGTATAAGTTATGAACAAAGCAATAGCAATAAACTAAACGATCATAGTGCTAAGCTAACGGATGGGTCAAGTCAATCACATCATTCTCTAATGATGTGATCTCGTTCATCAAATGACAACTCATGTCTATGGTTAGGAAACTTAACCATCTTTGATTAATGAGCTAGTCAAGTAGAGGCATTCTAGTGACACTCTGTTTGTCCATGTATTCACACATGTACTAAGTTTCTGGTTAATACAATTCTAGCATGAATAATAAACATTTACCATGATATATGGAAATATAAATAATAACTTTATTATTGCCTCTAGGGCATATTTCCTTCAGTCTCCCACTTGCACTAGAGTCAATAATCTAGATTACACAGTAATGATTCTAACACCCATGGAGTCTTGGTGATGATCATGTTTTGCTCGTGAGAGAAGCTTAGTCAACGGGTCTGCAACATTCAGATATGTATGTATCTTGCAAATTTCTATGTCTCCCTCCTTGACTTGATCACGGATGGAATTGAAGGGTCTCTTCATGTGCTTGGCTCGCTTGTGAAATCTGGATTCCTTTGCCAAGGCAATTGCACCAGTATTGTCACAAAAGATTTTCATTAGACCCGATGCACTAGGTATGACACCTAGATATGATATGAACTCCTTCATCCAGACTCCTTCATTTGTTGCTTCCGAAGCAGCCATGTACTCCGCTTCACACGTAGATCCCGCGATGACGCTCTGCTTGGAACTGCACCAATTGACAGCTCCACCATTCAATAAAAATACGTATCTGGTTTGTGACTTAGAGTCATCCGGGTCAGTGTCAAAGCTTGCATCGACGTAACCGTTTACGATGAGCTCTTTGTCACCTCCATAAACAAGAAACATATCCTTAGTCCTTTTAAGGTATTTTGGGATGTTCTTGACCGCTGTGCAGTGGTCCACTCCTGGATTACTTTGGTACCTCCCTACTAAACTGATAGCAAGGCACACATCAGGTCTGGTACACTGCATTGCATACATGATAGACCTCCCTGCTAAATGGATCGCTGGAGCTTACACACTTTGTTAGCACCTTTTGGATCGATAAAACCTTCTGGTTGCATCATATACAACTCTTCTTTAAGATATCCATTAAGGAACGTAGTTTTGATATCCATTTGCCAAATTTCACAATCATAAAATGCGGCAATTGCTAACATGATTCAGATGGACTTAAGAATCTCTACGGGTGAGAAGGTCTCATCGTAGTCAACTCCTTGAACTTGTTGAAAACCTTTCGCAACAAGTCGAGCTTTGTAGACAGTAACATTACCGTCAGTGCCGGTCTTCTTCTTGAAGATCCATTTATTCTCTATGGCTTGCCGATCATCGGGCAAGTCAACCAAAGTCCACACTTTTTTCTCATATATGGATCCCATCTCAGATTTCATGGCCTCAAGCCATTTTGCGGAATCTGGGCTCATCATCGCTTCCTCATAGTTTGTAGGTTCATCATGGTCAAGTAACATGACTTCCAGAACAGGATTACCGTACCACTCTGGTGCGGATCTTACTCTGGTTAACCTACGAGGTTCGGTAGTAACTTGATCAGAAGTTTCATGATCATTATCATTAGCTTCCTCAGTAATTGGTGTAGGAATCACAGGAACTGATTTCTGTGACGAACTACTTTCCAATAAAGGAGCAGGTACAATTACCTCATCAAGTTCTACTTTCCTCCCACTCACTTCTTTCGTGAGGAAGTCCTTCTCTAGAAAGGATCCATTCTTAGCAACGAATATCTTTCCTTCGGATATGTGATAGAAGGTGTACCCAATAGTCTCCTTTGGGTATCCTATGAAGGCACATTTCTCCGATTTGGGTTCGAGCTTATTAGGTTGAAGCTTTTTCACATAAGCATCGCAGCCCCAAACTTTAAGAAACGACAAGTTGGGTTTCTTGCCAAACCACAATTCATAAGGTGTCATCTCAACAGATTTTGATGGTGCCCTATTTAACGTGAATGAAGCCGTCTCTAAAGCATAATACCAAAACAATAGCGGTAAATCAGTAAGAGACATCATAGATCGCACCATATCTAATAAAGTGCGGTTACAACGTTCGGACACACCATTACGCTGTGGTGTTCCATGTGGTGTGAGTTGAGAAACTATTCCGCATTTTTTTCAAATGAAGACCAAACTCGTAACTCAAATATTCTCCTCCACGATCAGATCGTAGAAACTTTATTTTCTTGTTACGATGATTTTCCACTTCACTCTGAAATTGTTTGAACTTTTTAAATGTTTTAGACTTATGTTTCATCAAGTAGATATACCCATATCTGCTCAAATCATCTGTGAAGGTCAGAAAATAATGATACCCGCCACGAGCATCAACACTCATCAGACCGCATACATCAGTATGTATTATTTCCAATAAGTTTGTTGCTCGTTTCATTGTTCCGGAGAACGGAGTCTTAGTCATCTTGCCCATGAGGCATGGTTCGCAAGCATCAAGTGATTCATAATCAAGTGATTCCAAAAGTCCATCAGCATGGAGTTTCTTCATGCGCTTTATACCAATATGACCTAAACGGCAGTGCCACAAATAAGTTGCACTATCATTATTAAACTTATATCTTTTGGCTTCAATACTATGAACATGTGTATCACTATTATCAAGATTTAGTAAAAATAGACCACTCATCAAGGGTGCATGACCATAAAAGATATTACTCATATAAATAGAACAATAATTATTCTCTGATTTAAATGAATAACTGTCTCGCATCAAACAAGATCCAGATATAATGTTCATGCTTAACGCTGGCATCAATTAACAATTATTCAGGTCTAAAAGTAATCCCGCAGGTAGATGTAGAGGTAGCATGCCGACGACGATCACATCGACTTTGGAACCATTTCCCACGCGCATCGTCACCTCGTCCTTAGCCAAATTTTGCTTAATCCGTAGCCCTGTTTCGAGTTGCAAATATTAGCAACAGAACCAGTATCAAATACCCAGGCGCTACTGCGAGCATTAGTAAGGTACACATCAATAACATGTATATCAAATATACCTTTCACTTTGCCATCCTTCTTATCCGCCAAATACTTGGGGCACTTCCGCTTCAAGTGACCAGTCCCTTTGCAGTAGAAGCACTCAGTCTCAGGCTTAGGTCCAGACTTGGGCTTCTTCACTTGAGGAGCAACTTGCTTGCTATTCTTCTTGAAGTTCCCCTTTTTCCCTTTGCCCATCTTCTGGAAACTGGTGGTCTTGTTGACCATCAACACTTGATGCTCTTTCTTAATTTCTACCTCCGCAGCCTTTAGCATTGCGAAGAGCTTGGAAATTGTCTTATCCATCCCTTGCATATTATAGTTCATCACGAAGCTCTTATAGCTTGGTGGCATTGATTGAAGAACTCTGTCAATGACACTATCATCAGGAAGATTAACTCCCAGCTGAGTCAAGTGGTTGTGGTACCCAGACATTCTGAGTATATGTTCACTGACAGAACTATTCTCCTCCATTTTGCAGCTGTAGAACTTATTGGAGACTTCATATCTCTCAATCCGGGCATTTTCTTGAAATATTACCTTCAACTCCTGGAACATCTCATATGCTCCATGACATTCAAAATGTCGTTGAAGTCCCGGTTCTAAGCCGTAAAGCATGGCACACTGAACTATTGAGTAGTCATCAACTTTGCTCTGCCAGACGCTCTTAACGTTTTCAGCAGCATCTACAGCAGGCTTGTCACCCATCGGTGCTTCCAGGACGTAATTCTTCTGTGCAACAATGAGGATAATCCTCAAGTTACGGACCTAGTCCATGTAATTGCTACCATCATATTTCAACTTAGCTTTCTCTAGGAACGCATTAAAATTCAATGGAACAACAGCACGGGCCATTTATCTACAACAACATAGACATGCAATATACTATCATGTACTAAGTTCATGATAAATTGAAGTTCAATTTAATCATATTACTTAAGAACTCCCACTTAGATAGAGATCCCTCTAATCATCTAAGTGATCGTGTGATCCATATCAACTAAACCATGTCCGATCATCACGTGAGATGGAGTAGTTTTCAATGGTGAACATCACTATGTTGATCATATCTACTATATGATTCACGCTCGACCTCTCGGTCTCAGTGTTCCGAGGCCATATCTGCATATGCTAGGCTCGTCAAGTTTAACCCGAGTATTCTGCTTGTGCAAAACTGGCTTGCACCTGTTGTATGTGAACGTAGAGCTTATCACACCCGATCATCATGTGGTGTCTCGGCACGACGAACTGTAGCAATGGTGCATACTCAGGGAGAACACTTGTACCTTGAAATTTAGTGAGAGATCATCTTATAATGCTACCGCCAAACTAAGAAAAATAAGATGCATAAAGGATAAACATCACATGCAATCAATATAAGTGATATGATATGGCCATCATCATCTTGTGCCTTTGATCTCCATCTCCAAAGCACCGTCATGATCACCATCGTCACCGGCTTGACACCTTGATCTTCATCGTAGCATCATTGTCGTCTCGCCAACTATTGCTTCTACAACTATTGTTACCGCTTAGTGATAAAGTAAAGCAATTACATGGTGATTGCATTTCATACAATAAAGCGACAGCCATATGGCTCCTGCTAGTTGCCGATAACTGTGTTAGAAAACGTGATCATCTGATACAACAATTTATATAATCACGTCTTGAAAATATCACATCACAACATGCCCTGCAAAAACAAGTTAGACCTCCTCTACTTTGTTGTTGCAAGTTTTACGTGGCTGCTACGGGCTTAGCAAGAACCTTTCTTACCTACGCATCAAAAACCACAATGCGGTATAGTGATTGCTTTTTGATCTTCAGAAAGAACCATGTTCATTGAATCCGATTCTACTAAAGTTGGAGAAACTGACACCCACTAGCCACCTGTGTGCGAAGCACGTCGGTAGAAATAGTCTCACGTAAGCGTACGCGTAATGTCGGTCTGAGCTGCTTCATCCAACAATACCGTTGAATCAAGAATCAACTAGTGACGGCAAGCAATATGTATATAACCACGCCCACAACTCCTTTGTGTTCTACTAGTGCATATAACATCTACTCATAAAGCTGGCCCGGATGCCACTGTTGGGGAACGCGGTAATTTCAAAAAATTCCTACGCACACGCAAGATCCATCTAGGTGATGCATAGCAACGAGAAGGGGAGAGTATGTCTACGTACCCTCGTAGACCGAAAGCGGAAGCGTTATGAAACGCGGTTGATGTAGTCGAACGTCTTCGCGATCCAACCGATCAAGTACCAAACGTATGGCACCTCCGCGATCTACACACATTCAGCTCGGTGACGTCCCTCGTACTCTTGATCCAGTTGAGGCCGAGGGAGAGTTTCGTCAGCACGACAGCGTGATGACGGTGATGATGAAGTTACCGACGCAGGGCTTCGCCTAAGCACTACAATTAGATGATCGAGGTGGAAATCTGTGGAGGGGGGCACCACACACGGCTAAACAATCAACTTGTGTGTCTATGAGGTGCCCCCTCCCCCGTATATAAAGGGGTTGAGGAGGGGGCTGGCCGGCCACCTTGGGTGCGCCCCAAGTGGGGAATCCTACTCCTACTAGGAGTAGGTTCCCCCCTTTCCTAGTCCTACTAGGAGGGGGAAGGAAGGGAGAGAGGGGAGGAAGGAAAGGGGGCCGACCCCCCTCCCAATTCGGATTGGGCTAGGGGGGAGCCCCTCCTTTTGGCCTTCTCCTCTCTCTTCCACTAAAGCCCATGTAGGCCCATTAAGTCCCCGGGGGGTTCCGGTAACCTCCCGGTACTCCGAAAAATGTCTGAACTCATCCGGAACCATTCCGGTGTCCAAACATAGCCTTCCAATATATCAATCTTTATGTCTCGACCATTTAGAGACTCCTCGTCATGTCCTTGATCACATCCGGGACTCTGAACTACCTTCGGTACATCAAAACACATAAACTCATAATGCCGATCGTCATCGAACGTTAAGCGTCGGGACCCTACGAGTTCGAGAACTATGTAGACATGACCGAGACTCACTTCCGGTCAATAACCAATAGCGGAACCTGGATGCTCATATTGGTTCCTATATATTCTACGAAGATCTTTATCGGTCAAACCGCATAACAACATACGTTGTTCCCTTTTGTCACCGGTATGTTACTTGCCTGAGATTCGATCGTCGGTATTTCAATGCCCAGTTCAATATCGTTACCGGCAAGTCTCTTTACTCGTTCCGTAATGCATCATCACGCAACTAACTCATTAGTCACATTGCTTGCAAGGCTTATAGTGATGTGCATTACCGAGAGGGCCCAAAGATACCTCTCCGATACATGGAGTGACAAATCCTAATCTTGATCTATGCCAACTCAACAAACAGCATCGGAGACACTTGTAGAGCATCTTTATAGTCACCCAGTTACGTTGTGACGTTTGATAGCACACTAAGTGTTCCTTCGGTATTCGGGAGTTGCATAATCTCATAGTCATAGGAACATGTATAAGTTACGAAGAAAGTAATAGCAATAAACTAAACAATCATAATGCTAAGCTAACGGATGGGTCAAGTCAATCACATCATTCGCTAATGATGTGATCCCGTTCATCAAATGACAACTCATGTCTATGGTTAGGAAACTTAACCATCTTCGATTAACGAGCTAGTCAAGTAGAGGCATACTAGTGACACTCTGTTTGTCCATGTATTCACACATGTACTAAGTTTCCGGTTAATACAATTCTAGTATGAATAATAAACATTTATCATGATATAAGGAAATATAAATAACAACTTTATTATTGCCTCTAGGGCATATTTCCTTCACTATCGCCCTTGAAATCCTCCATTGCCGCAAAGAGTGTGAAGGAGGGATAGGAGAGCCATTGGATCGCAGTTAGATGGCTGATTTTGACACTACTATACTTGTACAGTAACAACTCAACTGTAGAGGAACGAAACTCGTCGGCATGGCACCTTGCAACACATAATCACTTAACACCTCGTGTGGACTGTAGCTAGACCATACACAATTTCATTTGCCTACCGTGTCCACCTTTTGAACCTTAATGTCATGCAACTAATCTAAGGTGTGTTGTGTGTCTTCGTACACCATAGTAAACACTGACCATCTCACATTCAAAATTTAAAATTTTGCAACCACCTCAACACAGTTACACTCAATCACGACAGGTTTGGTTGTAAATCCCACTTGTTTGCATGGAAAATAAAAAGGGACAATTCTTTGACCATAGTAAAACCAGTAAACAAAGCAACTCCAATTATTTGAGAACAAATTATTGTAGGCATCTCTAGAATTGGCTACATACTTACACATACCATGGAAAATCATATACTTTAGAACCCACCATCAAGATATTTGTTATATTATACACCATAGACCTCTTTGTCAAGATATTTAAGAACACTGAAGTGAATGCTAACCATATCAATATATAAACTATCATCCATCTAAGTGGCATATATTAATCTATGGAGACATGCATGGTTAAAAGTTATAGTAACTAATGTGATTATCCTTGCAAAATGTGATTCAAATTGAGTGCAAGCATATTTATAATGATAGATGAGAACTTGTGTAACAAAGAACATCTCACCTTAATATGCAACAATAATGTTACTCCCTACGTTCCACAATACTTGTCGTGGTTTGAGTTCAAATTTGAACTAAAATCATGACAAGTATTGTGGAACGGAGGGAGTACATGGTTGCTTTCATTTTGTAATAAAATGGTATGTAACTTAGGATCGTACCTTGATAAACTGAGGTATAAAGGAAAAACAAATGTGGTTAATTTTGCTATGTGTAAAAATAAAATAAAATAGTTGGAACTCCATATACACAAAATGAGTTATAAATAAATATAAAATGTAATTAATTTTGCTAAGTGTAATGGAGGGATCAACTAATCTTGATCGTATATTGACAGAATAAGTTATAACGAAGTAAAAAATGTGATCAATTTTGCTAAGTGTAATAGAAAAATGTATTGTTACCATCATATGCAGATTTTAATTGTGAATAAATAAAAAATGTGTTGAATGAAATAAAGGGTGGAAGTGATACCTTGACAACAACATTTGAGATATTGATTATTTTTAAATTGCCCCCCATGTGATTCTTATATGTGTTCGCTCACTTACTCTTGCATTCTAGCAAACATACAAAACAATATAAACAAATTTCTGGCTCACATCAAGTTCGACTTTTGAAAGTAGCAATTCACAATGTCTTTCACATTTTTACGCAAAAATTAATTAGACCCATCAAAAATTGAAAACATATCATAGCACAGTCCACGGGGGAGGAGTCTTTTCTATTCTTTAGCTAGCCACTGCCCCTTCTTCGAGCATTTACATATGTTCCAGCCATTTGATCCTTGGAATCTACTCATGGTCCCAATGTTGAAGGGATGCTCAAAACCTTCTATTACATGAATGCCATTTCCACATAGCATATGCATGTATTGCAAGAATATGGAAGACACATTTTAATCGTGTATATTAATTAGGGAATAAGGTGTTTATTACAATCACGCAAAATCACGTTTGACACGTAGGTTGTCATTGAAAGTACAGTCATGCCCCTAAGTATGGTTTGGTATTGAGGATGAAAGACTAAAGGGAGTAATGAGGCCGCTAAATGTATGAGAGCAGATTTATTCCCACGGGCAAAGAATGTCGAGGACATGACCATAAAAAATTAAAGTGATCAAGAAGGACTTCATGAGGGCTAGCTTTTATAGTCATTCTTTCTGTTCTTGAGTATTAGGAATCTCACACTATTAACAGGGACCATTGGGAGGCAAAGGACACTCAAGCCAATCTTTAAGGCACCTTTTTCATCAACCCAAAGTACAATGCTAAGTGGCCCAAACAAACCCCAAGCCAAAAATCACTAATGTGCAACTTTAGTGTTTGTCGGAGCCTCTAGGCAAGCACATGTGGCTGCTAAGGAACGTTGGTTTACATAGGAGTATTCGAGACTTACTCTGGCCCTCTTGGGTTGGAGCAGGAGTCTCTGGCTCTTTCTCTGGGGTGCTCCCATCATGTGTGTCCAGGAAATACCACGAAGGACTTTAGGGTCTCCTATTCTGGGCTGGTACCCAGGTTGTGTGGTTATGTCTCGGCCGGACATGCTGGATGTTCCTCCTAGTCCGACGCCTCACTTGGATCGCTCTGTCTTAGCCATTGGAGCTAACCTAGAGCCTCCTGGCCAATTGGTATATTGAGCCTTCGGGTTGCATTTTCAGCGCAAAACGACTAATTTCTTTGAACACTCTACAAGTCACATGCCTTTTCTTGAAAGGGTTGATCACTTCACTCAAGATATTATAGATCTGAGAAGAACACCTCCCAATCTCTCCTAACCATAATTATTCGATTACTCAAGAGATTTGTGTGAGATGCAAGCCCAAGCATAGATTTGTTCCTCTCTCTCCCAACCACTTTCTTGATTTTAGCAAGTTCTGATCTTTTCCCCTTTGTTCTTGTTACTCTTGAAGGTTGAAGACTCTTAGGTGATAGGAGTCACCAATTAGGAATCAATTTATGATTTACCACGTCGTTTGTAAAGGTTTGAAGGTCGCCTCAAGGTCTATCATGAGTGGTTGGGCATCGCCTTTGTGGTGATAGATCAAAGAGAAGAATGTGAGCCTTTGTAACGTAGGAGGCCTTTGTGGTTTTCCACCTCTCCAACGGTGACTAGTTTCCCTCCAAGGAACTAAACATTGAGATACACCTTCGTCTCTAGGTGTCTTCGGTTATCTCTTATCCAAGTTCATTCACTTCGTGTTTTACTTTGGTCCATTGACCTTGCAAGCAACATATAGGTTGCTACTCATCATAGCTACATTAGGAACACTTCATATTTCAAAAAGCCTAATCTTGTAAATAAAAGGAGCTAACATTTGTATAGACCTATTCACCCCTGCTAGGTCTATCTCAATCCTTTCGGTCATTTTATCTTGCAACATGCAATCACGAGTTTAGCTAAACCATGAGCGACACCACTTGCCTTCCGGTGCACCTTCTTAGCCTTAAAAACATGTAATAACTCTAAGGCAAGTCATGCTTCTCTGCACACTGATACGTCTCCAACGTATCTATAATTTTTGTCTATAATTTTTGATTGTTCCATGCTATTATATTATCAACCTTGGATGTTTTATATGCATTTATATGCTATTTTATATGATTTTTGGGACTAACCTATTAACCTAGAGCCCAGTGCCAGTTTCTGTTTTTTCCTTGTTTTAGAGTATCACAGAAAATTAAAATCAAATAGAGTCCAATTGACATGAAATTTCACGGAACTTATTTTTGGAAAGGAAGCAATCCAGAAGACTTGGAGTGTACGTAAGGGAAGCAACGAGGAAGGCACGAGGCAGGGGGCGCGTCCACCCCCTGGGCGCGCCCTCCACCCTCGTGGGCCCCTCGTGGCCCCCCTGATGTATTTCTTCCTCCTATATATCCATATACCCTAAAAACTTCGGGGAGCACAATAGATCGGGAGTTCCGCCGCCAGAAGCCTTCGTAGCCACCGAAAGCCAATCTAGACCCGTTCCGGCACCCTGCCGGAGGGGGAATCCTTCTCCGGTGGCCATCTTCATCATCCCGGTGCTCTCCATGACGAGAAGGGAGTAGTTCTCCCTCGGGGCTGAGGGTATGTACCAGTAGCTATGTGTTTGATCTCTCTCTCTCTCATGTTCTTGAGGTGGTACGATCTTGATGTATCACGAGCTTTGCTATTATAGTTGGATCTTATGATGTTTCTCCCCCTCTACTCTCTTGTAATGGATTGAGTTTCCCCTTTGGAGTTATCTTATCGGATTGAGTCTTTAAGGATTTGAGAACACTTGATGTATGTCTTGCGTGGGATACCCGTGGTGACAATGTGGTATTCTATTGATCCACTTCATGTATGTTTTGGTGATCAACTTGCGGGTTAGGGTTGGCACACGTTTTCGTCGTGATTCTTCGGTAGAAACTTTGGGGCACTCTTTGAGGTTCTATGTGTTGGTTGAATAGATGAATTTGAGATTGTGTGATGCATATCGTATAATCATACCCACGGATACTTGAGGTGACATTGGCGTATCTAGGTGACATTAGGGTTTTGGTTGATTTGTGTCTTAAGGTGTTATTCTAGTACGAACTCTAGGGCTGTTTGTGACACCTATAGGAATAGCCCAATGGATTGATTGGAAAGAATAACTTTGAGGTGGTTTCGTACCCTACCATAATCTCTTCGTTTGTTCTCCGCTATTAGTGACTTTGGAGTGACTCTTTGTTGCATGTTGAGGGATAGTTTTATGATCCAATTATGTTATTATTGTTGAGAGAACTTGCACAAGTGAAAGTATGAACCCTAGGCCTTGTTTCCTAGCATTTCAATACCGTTTACGCTCAGTTTTATCATTAGTTACCTTGCTGTTTTTATAGTTTCAGATTACAACAACCATTATCTACTATCCATATTGCACTTGTATCACCATCTCTTCGCCGAACTAGTGCACCTATACAATTCACCATTGTATTGGGTGTGTTGGGGACACAAGAGACTCTTTGTTATTTGGTTGCAGGGTTGCTTGAGAGAGACCATCTTCATCCTACGCCTCCTACGGATTGACCTTAGGTCATCCACTTGAGGGAAATTTTCTACTGTCCTACAAACCTCTACACTTGGAGGCCCAACACCGTCTACAAGAAGAAGGTTGTGTAGTAGACATCAAGCTCTTTTCTGGCGCCGTTGCCGGGGAGGTGAGTGCTTGAAGGTATATCTTTAGATCTTGCAATCGAGTCTTTTAGTTTCTTGTTTTATCACTAGTCTAATTTATAAAAGAAAACTAAAAAATATGGAATTGGTTTTGCCTCATACGCTTCATCTTTTTAATATCTTTCGTGAGTATGATGGAAAGGAAAATTGTGCCAAAGTGTTAGAAGAAGAATGCGTTAAATTGTTTGGCACTAAATCTTTGAATGATGAGCATGATTGAGATGTTGTTAGTATGAACTCCTTGAATATCCATGGTACTAATGATGATTGCACTAGTTATGATGAAAATGTCTCCTATAAACATGTCAATTTTTGTGGGGTGCATTGGGTTTGTAAGTACACACCAAATAGGGAAGATAGATATTGCATGAGGCATAAGTACTTAGAAACTAAATTGTTGCAAGAAAGGCTAGATGATTGTGCTGAAAATTTAAATTTCTCTTGGCCGTACTTGTGGACTTTGCAATGAAAGTGGTCATTTAGCTATCCGATACAAATTGTTTCATGATCTAATCGTGTCCAAAAATTGTGATGCCTTGATTTCCCTTGCACATTATAATGAACTTGGTTTGCTTATGGGATACGAAGAAATGAAACGTATAACTAACTATCTTCCGGAATTTGCCCGTTATAAACTTCTTGGCTTTGATCTAGAGGAAATTTATATGTATTGTGCGGTGAATTGTATTGAAAATCCTTATATCGCCAACTACATAAAGAAAAGAAAACAAATAGAAGACGAAGAGAATGCTAATGAAAGGTAAGAGACTTCCCAATATCCTTCTATTATTTCTTATGATGAATCAGGTAACGAGGAGGAGCTTTCTATTCAACCAATCTCATTACTAAGGAGCACCAATAAGAGGTTTGAACCCACACATGATGTGGTGAAGAAGAAGAAAAAAAAGGAAGAGAGGTAAAAAGATATCTCCCCCAAATAATGCTGCTCCTATTACTATTGTGCCTTATGAAAATATAATTGTGGAAGATAATGATACTTCTTATGATCTTGAAAATCTTTTTGGCACTTGCTTGGAAGAATATGATAATTGCTATACTATTGGTGCTATCCATACTATTAATGGTGAGAGTGATTATGCTTATGATATGAAAAGGCCCAAGCTTGGGGATGCTATGTTTGATGAAGATGATGTTTTTGAGAATATATTTAATGCAATTAATGTTTGTCCCAAGCTTGGGGATGCTATGTTTAATAATGATGATATTTTTAGCCTCCCAAGTTTTAATATGCAAAGTTGTTATGATGATAGCATGCCTCCTACTTATGATGATTATTGTGATGATACATATGCTCTAAAAAGTAGTGATTATACTTATAATACTTGTCATGATTATGATTACCCCTTTTCTGAAAATTACTCTTATAATGTGGAAACAATTTATAGTATTCGAGTCTCTTATGATACTCCCACTATTCTGAATGAGAAGAATTTTGCTTATGTGGAGAGTAATAAAAATTATATGCTTGTAGATCATGAAAAGAATGCTTTAGGTGCTGGTTATATTGTTAAATTTATTCATGATGCTACTGAAAATTATTATGAGGGAGGAATATATGCTTGTAGGAATTGCAATAATATCAAGTTTCCTCTCTATGTGCTTAAAGTTTTGAAGTTATGCTTGTTTTACCTTCCTATGCAAGTTGATTCTTGTTTCCATAAGTTATTTGCTCACAAAATCCCTATGCATAGGAAGTGGGTTAGACTTAAATGTGCTAGTCATATTCTTCATGATGCTCTCTTTTTGTTTCAATTATTATCTTTTATGTGAGCATCCTTGAAATCATCATGCCTAGCTAGGGGCGTTAAACGATAGCGCTTGTTGGGAGGCAACCCAATTTTATTTTTGTTCCTTGCTTTTTGCTACTGTTTAGAAATAAATAATTTATCTAGCCTCTGTTATGACTGAGTTTTTATGTTTTAATTAGTGTTTGTGCCTAGTAGAACCGTTGGGAAGACTTGGGGAAAGTCTTGTTGATCTTGCTGTAAAAAAAACAGAAACTTTAGCGCTCACGAGAATTGCTGCCATTTTTATTGGAGAGTACCATTTAGTTAATTATTTTTGCAGATGATTAATAGATAAATTACTCACATACAGCAATTTATTTAAGAATTTTTGGGGTTCCAGAAGTTTGCGTTAGTTACAGATTACTACAGACTGTTCTGTTTTTGACAGATTCTGTTTTCTGTGTGTTGTTTGCTTATTTTGATGAATCTATGGCTAGTCAAAGAGTTTATAAACCATAGAGAAGTTGGAATACAGTAGGTTTAACACCAATATAAATCAAGAATGAGTTAATTACAGTACCTTGAAGTGGTGTTTTGTTTTCTTTCGCTAACGGAGCTCACGAGTTTTCTACTTTAAGTTTTGTGTTGTGAAGTTTTCATGTTTTGGGTAAAGATTCGATGGACTATGGAATAAGGAGTGGCAAGAGCCTAAGGTTGGGGATACCCAAGGCACCCCAAGGTAATATTAAAGGACAACCAAGAGCCTAAGCTTGGGGATGCCCCGGAAGGCATCCCCTCTTTCGTCTTCGTTCATCGGTAACTTTACTTGGAGCTATATTTTTATTCGCCACATGATATGTGTTTTGCTTGGAGCGTCATTATTCTTTCTTTTGTTTTGCTTGCTGTTTGGAGAAAATACCAAGATCTGAAATTCTTAAATGTTAGAGAGTCTTCATATAGTTGCATAATTATTCGACTACTCATTGATCTTCACTTATATCTTTCGGAGTAGTTTGTCATTTGCTCTAGTGCTTCACTTATATCTTTTAGAGCATGGTGGTGGTTTTATTTTGAAGAAATAGATGAACTCTCGTGCTTCACTTATATTATTTTTAGAGTCTTTTGAACAGCATGGTAATTTGCTTTGGTTATGAATTTAGTCCTAATATGATGGGCATCCAAGAGGGATATAATAAAAACTTTCATATAAAGTGCATTGAATACTATGAGAAGTTTGATACTTGATGATTGTTTTGAGATATGGAGATGGTAATATTAGAGTCATGCTAGTGAGTTGTTGTGAATTTGAGAAATACTTGTGTTGAAGTTTGTGATTCCCGTAGCATGCACGTATGGTGAACCGTTATGTGATGAAGTCGGAGCATGATTTATTTATTGATTGTCTTCCTTATGAGTGGCGGTCGGGGATGAGCGATGGTCTTTTCCTACCAATCTATCCCCCTAGGAGCATGTGTGTAGTACTTTGTTTCGATAACTAATAGATTTTTGCAATAAGTATATGAGTTCTTTATGACTAATGTTGAGTCCATGGATTATACGCACTCTCACCCTTCCACAATTGCTAGCCTCTCTAGTACCGCGCAACTTTCGCCGGTACCATAAACCCACCATATATCTTCCTCAAAACAGCCACCATACCTACCTATTATGGCATTTCCATAGCCATTCCGAGATATATTGCCATGCAACTTTCCACCATTCCGTTTACTATGACACGCTCCATCATTGTCATATTGCTTTGCATGATCATGTAGTTGACATTGTATTTGTGGCAAAGCCACCGTTCATAATTCTTTCATACATGTCACTCATGAGTCATTGCACCTCCCGGTACACCACCGGAGGCATTCATATAGAGTCGTATCTTGTTCTAAGTATCGAGTTGTAATTCTTGAGTTGTAAGTAAATAAAATTGTGATGATCATCATTATTAGAGCATTGTCCCAAGTGAGGAAAGGATGATGGAGACTATGATTCCCCCACAAGTCGGGATGGGACTCCGGACGAAAATAAATAAATAAAATAGGCCAAAGAAGCCCAAATAAAAAAAAGAAGAGAAAATAGGCCATAAAAAGGAGAAGGCCCGAATAAAAAAATAAAAAAATGAGAGAAAAAGAGAGAAGGGGCAATGCTACTATCCTTTTACCACACTTGTGCTTCAAAGTAGCACCATGATCTTCATGATAGAGAGTCTCCTATGTTGTCACTTTCATATACTAGTGGGAATTTTACATTATAGAACTTGGCTTGTATATTCCAATGGTAGGCTTCCTCAAAATACCCTAGGTCTTCATGAGCAAGCAAGTTGGATGCACACCCACTTAGTTTCTTTTTGAGCTTTCATACACTTATAGCTCTAGTGCATCCGCTGCATGGTAATCCCTACTCACTCACATTGATATCTATTGATGGGTATCTCCATAGCCCGTTGATACGCCTAGTTGGTGTGAGACTATCATCTCCCTTTTTGTCTTCTCCACAACCACCATTCTATTCCACATATAGTGCTATGTCCATGGCTCACGCTCATATATTGTGTGAAGATTGAAAAAGTTTGAGAACACCAAAAGTATGAAACAATTGCTTGGCTTGTCATCGGGGTTGTGCATGATTTGAATACATTGTGTGGTGAAGATGGAGCATAGCCAGACTATATGATTTTGTAGGGATAAATCTCTTTGGCCATGTTATTTTGAAGAGACATGATTGCTTAGTTAGTATGAAGTATTATTGTTTTTATGTCAATATTAAACTTTTGTCTTGAATCTTATGGATCTGAATATTCTTGCCACAATAGAGAATTACATAGAGAAATATGTTAGGTAGCATTCCACATGAAAAATTCTACTTTTATCATTTACCTACTCGAGGACGAGCAGGAATTAAGCTTGGGGATGCTGATACGTCTCCAATGTATCTATAATTTTTGATTGTTCCATGCTATTATATTATCAACCTTGGATGTTTTATATGCATTTATATGCTATTTTATATGATTTTTGGGACTAACCTATTAACCTAGAGCCCAGTGCCAGTTTTTGTTTTTTTCCTTGTTTTAGAGTATCGCAGAAAAGGAAAATCAAACGGAATCCAATTGACCTGAAACTTAACGAAACTTATTTTTGGAACGGAAGCAATCCAGAGGACTTGGAGTGTACGTAAGGGAAGCAACAAGGAAGGCATGAGGCAGGGGGCGCTCCCTCCACCCTCGTGGGCCCCTCGTGGCCCCCCTGACGTATTTCTTCCTCCTATATATATCCATATACCCTAAAAATTTCGGGGGGCAAAATAGATCGGGAGTTCCGCCGCCAGAAGCCTACATAGCCACCGAAAGCCAATCTAGACCAGTTCCGGCACACTTCCGGAGGGGGAATCCTTCTCCGGTGGCCATCTTCATCATTCCGGTGCTCTCCATGACGAGGAGGGAGTAGTTCTCCCTTGGGGCTGAGGGTATGTACCAGTAGCTATGTGTTTGATCTCTCTCTCTCTCTCTCTTGTTCTTGAGGTGGTACGATCTTGATGTATCGCGAGCTTTGCTATTATAGTTGGATCTTATGATGTTTCTCCCCCCTGTACTCTCTTGTAATGGATTGAGTTTTCCCTTTAAAGTTATCTTATCGGATTGAGTCTTTAAGGATTTGAGAACACTCGATGTATGTCTTGCATGGGATACCCGTGGTGACAATGGGGTATTCTATTGATCCACTTGATGTATGTTTTGGTGATCAACTTGCGGGTTCCGCCCATGAACCTATGCATAGGGGTTGGCACACTTCTTCGTCTTGACTCTCCGGTAGAATCTTTGGGGCACTCTTTGAGGTCCTATGTGTTGGTTGAATAGATGAATCTGAGATTGTGTGATGCATATCATATAATCATACCCACGGATACTTGAGGTGACATTGGAATATCTAGGTGACATTAGGGTTTTGGTTGATTTGTGTCTTAAGGTGTTATTCTAGTATGAACTCTAGGGTTGTTTGTGACACTTATAGGAATAGCCCAACGGATTGATTGGAAAGAATAACTTTGAGGTGGTTTCGTACCGTACCACAATCTCTTCGATTGTTCTCCACTATTAGTGACTTTGATGTGACTCTTTGTTGCATGTTGAGGGATAGTTGTGTGATCCAATTATGCTATTATTGTTGAGAGAACTTGCACTAGTGAAAGTATGAACACTAGGCCTTGTTTCAATGCATTGCAATACCGTTTGTGCTCATTTTTTATTAGTTACCTTGCTGTTTTTATATTTTCAGATTACAAAAACCTTTATCTACCATCCATATACCACTTGTATCTCCATCTCTTCACCGAACTAGTGCACCTATACAATTTACCATTGTATTGGGTGTGTTGGGGACACAAGAGACTCTTTGTTATTTGGTTGCAGGGTTGCTTGAGAGAGACCATCTTCATCCTACGCCTCCTACGGATTGATAAACATTAGGTCATCCACTTGAGGGAAATTTGCTACTGTCCTACAAACCTCTGCACTTGGAGGCCCAACAACGTCTACAAGAAGAAGGTTGTGTAGTAGACATCACACACCCTAGTAAGCACTGACCTTCTTGCCTCCAAAAATTTCAAATTTTGCGGTCATCTCAGCACAATCACAGTCAAGCATGAATGACACTATTTGCATCGAAAATAAAAAATGCAGTTATTTCACAACAACAAAACCACTAAACAAGCCATTCCAGCTTGCATCTCATATTCATTCCATGTCCACTTCTTGAGCACATACGCCTCTGGCACTGCAATGACCCCGAGCAAGCCATGGCTTACAAAATACACACACAAATTGCAAGGAAGTAAAAAATTTCTCCCACAATAATTTGATAGTTGAGCTTGTCTCATATGTGGATGAATAGATCATGTGTTTGAGTTTGCACAAGTTGTAGTATACATTGTTACGAGTGTGGCAGTGTTCGAATAGGTAGAACTAGAGTTTTCAGCGACAACAGTGATTTTGATCCTGAGGGATGGACATAGTCGGTTTCATAATAACTAGAAGATGACTTTGGGATAACTTCATCATGGAAGTGGCTGTCGTGGAGGAGTATCAAGTTGTCTACTAGGATTCAGGCTTTGGCTGAACTTTGTCAATGAATATCAGTCTCTTATTTTCGTTAAGTTTTGGACATATTTATTTGCGATAGTTTTTTAGAGAAAAGGCTCGGGCGAGCCCAAGTAGGGCTCGAACCTAACTCGGCTTTGAATTAACAAATCCATCAACCGGCCAGGAGATTAATCGACACCTTACAGAGGAAAAACAAAATAAACAACGAAAGATACATAGAGCTCTGCCAACATCTAATAGGCTCCATCCACACTACAAGCAAAGATCTAATAAGACTAAGGCACTAAGCAGCTTGAAGATGAAGACGCCCTCCAACCTAAGCAAGCCAGCAACAACAGGACCATGTTGACATGAAGCACTCAGTAGGTGCAAAGGCAATCTTGTCTGCTCCAAGGGCTCTAGCTGACACGGAGACAACCTCCTCCATCTTCGAAGAGAGCACCCTGCCCCCTCCCCCTGGCACGAAGGGCGCCGATCCGTCAAGAGATGAATGTTAAACATTGTATTCTATAAGTATATACACGGTACTTGTATAAACCGTGTGTATCATGTTATAGGCGTGCGTGTAGTCGTTGTGGTTGTTAGGCAGGTAGGATCGATCTCTCTTGATGTTGTAGTCATCCTGTAGATAGATGAGATCGATCCTAACCTCCTCTCTCTGTAATCTCTTGTGCCTATTTAACACGCACGCGTCCCTGCCTCGAGGCATACGCTTAACCTAGTTTTAACATGGTATACAGAGCCGTTTCTCTTCATCTCACCTAGCTATGTCAAGCTCCTCCTCCGCTGTAGCCATGGCCGCACCCTCCATTGCTTCTCTCGGACACACCATAATCGAGAAGCTGACCCGCGAGAACTTCCTTGTATGGAAGGCACAAGTCCTGCCGCACATCAAGGTAGCAGGGATGACCGGCTACATCGATGGCTCCACCAAGGAGCCCCCCGCTGTGATCGTGACGGAGAAGGACGTCGTCGGCAAGGAGGAGCCTACCTCCGCGCCCGATCCCGAGCATGTAATATGGGTCACCCAGGATCAGTAGGTTCTCACTTTTCTGATCGCATCTCTGTCTCGAGAAGTCTTGATGCAGGTCAGTACGTGCACCACGTCCACTACTCTCTCGGCGGTGCTGTTGCAGAGCTTCTCGTCGCAGTCTAGGGCGAGGGTGATCCAACTCCGCTCACAACTCGAGCACACCCGCAAGGGTGACCTCTCTGCCGCCTCCTACTTCACCAAGATGAAGGGGATCGCCGACGAGCTTGCAGCCACCGGCAAGCCACTCAATGAGGACGACGTCGTGGACCACATCCTGCAAGGACTCCTGCATGAACCCGACTACAATGGGTTCGTGTCTGCAATCTCCACCCGCACGGCAACCGAGCAGCCGATCGGCCTCAGCGAGCTCTTCTCACTACTGCTATCGGCAGAAGCCCGCATTGCCGCCCAGACTGCCTCCAACTCCGCCAATCTTGCGGCCAGGGGCGGTGTTCGTGGCGGTGGCAACTACAACAGCCACCCCGGTGGTGGCAACGGTGGTGGTGGCCCCCGCGGCTTCAACAACAACAATAACGCGGGCGGCTACAACTCGGGTGGCGGTGGTGCGCCGTAACAAGGTGGTGGTGACCGCGGTGACTGCGAGAAGTGCCAGATCTGCAAACTGGAAGGACAAGGAGCATGGCGCTGCAAGAAACGCTTCGACCGCGACTTCAACAACAATGTACACAATCCTGCGGGCAGAGGAGGTGGAGGCGGAAACCGGTCGGCCAATGCCGTTCACTCCTATGGGGTGGACACGAACTGGTACCTTGACACTGGTGCAACCGACCATGTGACCGGAGAGCTGGAGAAACTTGCCGTTCGCGACTGATACACCGACACAGATCAGATCCACACTGCAAGTGGACAAGGTATGGACATTGCCCACATTGGTCATTCGGTTCTCACCACCCCCATGGCTCTGTACAACTCAACAATATCATTCATGCTCCACAATCTGATCAGAGTCTTCTTTCTGCCCACAAACTTATTAGAGATAACAATGCTTTTCTCGAAGTTTATCCTGAAATTTTCTTTGTTAAGGACCGAGCCACCCGGAGAACCATGCTCCAAAGCAAGAGTAGAGGTCGCCTGTTGATACGTCTCCAACGTATATCTAATTTATGAAGTATTCATGCTATTATATTATCAACCTTGGATGTTTTATATGCATTTATATGCTATTTTATATGATTTTTGGGACTAACCTATTAACCTAGTGGCCATTGCCAGTTTCTGTTTTTTTCTTGTTTTTGAGTTTTACAGAAATGGAATATCAAACGGAGTCCAATTGACGTGCCAATTTTTGATGATTTTTATGGACCAAAAGAAGACCCCGGAGTAAAAGAGTCGGGCCAGGAGAGTACCGGGGCGTCCCCGAGGGTGGGGGCGCCCCCCCAGGCGCGTGGGCCTGCCTCGTGGACGCCTCGGGCACCTCCTTGACGTGAGACCGACGCCAAAAATTCCTATAAATACAGAAACCTCGGAAAATTTACCTAGATCAGGAGTTCCGCCGCAAGAAGCCTCCATAGCCACCGAAAAGCAATCTAGGCCCTCTTTGGCACCCTGCCGGAGGGGGCCATCATCACCGGAGGGCATGGAGGAGGATCCCGGAGGGGCCATCATCACCATGAAGGCTAAGGACCAGAGGAGAAACCTCTCCCCATCCAGGGGGAGGCCATGGAGGAGGAAGCACAAGGGGGAGAACCTCTCCTCCTCTCTCTCGGTGGTACCGCAGTGCCATCGGGAGGGGAATCATCGCCGCGGTGATCGTCTTCATCAACATCACCATCCTCATCTCTTTTACGCGGTCCACTCTCCCGCACCCCGCTGTAATCCCTACTTGAACATGGTGCTTTATGCCACATATTATGATCCAATGATGTGTTGCCATCCTATGATGTTTTGAGTAGATATCTTTTGTCTTTGGGTTGATTGATGATCTAGATTGGTATGAGTTGTATTTTTTTTACTTTGATGCTGTCCTATGGTGCCCTCTATGTCGCGCAAGCGTGAGGGGTTCCCGCTATAGGGTGTTGCAATACGTTCATGATTCGCTTATAGTGGGTTGGTGAGTGACTGAAACACAAACCCGAGTAAGGGGGTTATTGCGTATGGGAATAAAGAGGACTTGATGCTTTAATGCTATGGTTGGGTTTTACCTTAATAATCTTTAGTAGTTGCGGATGCTTGCTAGAGTTCCAATCATAAGTGCATATGATCCAAGTAGAGAAAGTATGTTAGCTTATGCCTCTCCCTCATATTAAACTACAATAGTGATTACCGCTCTTGTTAACGATTGCCTAGGATAATTCCGCACACCGATCCACCATTATTCCACACTCGCTATTTGTAATATTTAGTAATATATTCTAACTTCATGATAAAAGCACCTACTTTTATATTTTAGCTCTCTGATATCATACAAAGTTATCCTCTTCATACCCACAACATAGTTTTATTTCTCGTTGCTAGTTGGAAGCAAACGTTCGGTGTACGTAGAGTCGTATCAGTGGAAGATAGGGCTTGAGAGAATATTGATCTTACCTTTAGCTCCTTGTGAGTTCGACACTCCATACTTATCACTTCCACCTTTGGAAATTGCTACGATGATTCCTTGAACTTGGGGATGATCAAGCTCTTTTCTGGCGCCGTTGCCGGGGAGCAATAGCGTGGGGTTGATATTCTCGTGTGTGCTTGTTTTCTTTCTAAACTAAGTAGATTTTGTTTTTCCTTTTTGTTTCTGTTTAATTTTGTGTGAAACATACAAAAAAAATTAAAAGAATAAAAATACAAAAAAATTACTTGCCCCTCATGCCTAAAAAGTTTTTCAAAAAGAGAAGTGACTGGGAAGTTATGCATTGAAGAAGTGAGGGTCGACCTTGAGCACTTGTGTTCATGCTCATGGAAACAATGTAGAATTTTTCATGGAAGTTTCTCTGTAAATAACTGTCCCCATATATATATATATCCATTGTATTATAAAAATAATGTGCCAAGCTTTGGTTTTAGGATGATTAGATGGCTTGTTAACTATGTGCAGAACAAAAACAAAAACTTTGGCTGTAGTGCGTGATTTTACATTTTTTACTGGAAAGTCAAATGGGTATGAAACATTTTCAAAATTACTTCTGTATAACTTTTTCAAATTTTCAAATTTATTTCATAATTTTTGGTGTTACAGAAGTTTACTAAACCTTCAGATTACTACAGACTGTCCTGTTTTAGACAGATTCTGTTTTTCGTGTGTTGTTTGCTTATTTTGATGAATCTATGGGTAGTATCGGAGGGTATGAACCATGGTGAAGTTGTAATACAGTAGATATAGTTCTAATATGAAATTGGAATGAGTTTGAAACAGTACCTAAAGGTAGTGATTTGCTTTATTATACTAACGGATCTCACAAAGTTTTTGTCAAAGTTTTGTGTGGATGAAGTGTTCGAAGATCGAGAAGCTATCAATATGAGAAGAATAAAGAGGGGCAAGAGCTCAAGCTTGGGGATGCCCAAGGCACCCCAAGTAAATATTCTAAGGATACTCAAGCATCGAAGCTTGGGGATGCCCCGGTTGGCATCCCATCTTTCTTCTTCAACAATTATCGGTATACCTCGGTTTTTGTTTCGTTCACATGATTTGTGTCCTTTGTGTTTTTTTGTTCTTCCTTTATGAACCATGATAGTATGAGATAGCCCTTCATTTATTTGTAGAATGCTTCATGTGCTTCACTTATATCTTTTAAGTATGATATTATAGAATTGCTCTTTGTGCTTCACTTAAATCTTTTGAGTATGGTTTTATAGAATGCTTCGTGTGCTTCACTCATACATTTTGAGCCTGGACATTGGTTAGTTTATATTAATTGTAGAATGCTCCATGAAATTCACTTATATATTTTGGAGTATGAATAATACTATCATCTAAAGCGGGTTTGGAAGAGTGTCAACTTTAGGAACTAGTGATCCCGCCATTCCGAATGAGGAGAATTTTGCTTATGTGGAGAGTAGTAAAATTTCTATGCTCGTAGATCATGAAAATAATGCTTTATGTGATGGTAATATTGTTGAACTCATTCATGATTCTACTGAAAATTATTATGAGGGAGGAATACATGCTTGTAGGAGTGCAATAATATCAAGTTTTCCTCTGTATGTGCTTAAAGTTTTGAAGTTATACTTGTTTTGCCTTCCTATGCTAGATGATTCTTGTTCCCATAAATTGTGTGCTCACAAAATCCCTAGGCATAGGAAGTGGGTTAGGTTTAAATGTGCTAGTCATATTCTTCATGATGCTCTCTTTATGTTCAAGTCTTATCTTGCATGTGAGCATCATTGAAATCATCATGCCTAGCTAAAAGGCAGTAAAGAAAAGCGCTTGTTGGGAGACAACCCAATATTTACCCTTACTGTTTTTGTGTGTTTACATGATTAAGCTACTGTATTAATCATGTTTTATAGCTTTTGTTTCAATAAAGTGCCAAGTAAGACCTTTGGGAAGACTTGGGTGAAAGTTAATGTGATCTTGCTGTAAAAAACAGAAACTTTGCGCTCACGAGATTAGCTGCCATTTTTTTACAGCAGAGTGCTTTGGTGCTGATTCTTTTTGAAGAAGATTAATAGACAAATTCCCCACGTCCACCAATTTATTTCATAATTTTTTGAGTAGCAGAAGTATGGTTAGTGTTCAGATCATTACAGACTATTCTGTTTCTGACAGATTCTTTTTTCATTGCATAGTTTGCTTGTTTTCTAGTTTGTATGACTTATATTCCTCAATATAAATTGTAGAAATGATATGGTACAGTAGGCATTGTGTGAGAACAATTATGATCTTTGTCTTTGACAGTAACAAGGTGAATTGTTTACTCTTTATCATACTAACCTATCTCACAAAGTTCCGTTAAGTTTTGTGTGATTGAAGTTTTCAAGCTTTGGGTGAGATATCGATATGAGGAGAATAAGGAGTGGAAAGACCCTAAGCTTGGGGATGCCCAAGGCACCCCAAGGTAATATTCAAGAAAGACTCAAGCGCCTAAGCTTGGGGATGCCCCAGAAGGCATCCCCTCTTTCGTCTTCAAAACTATCGGTATACCTTACTCGGAGCTATATTTTTATTCGTCACATGATATGTGTTTTGCTTGGAGAGTATTTTCAATTTTACTTGCTGTTTGAATAAAATCATTGGATCTGAATTATGAAATGAAAAAGAATCCTCCCATGGCTAGTTAATTGTTTGACTACTCAGTGTCCTTCACTATTATCTTTTGGAGTAATTTGTCATTTACTCACGTGCTTCACCTATATCCTATGAGTAAATGGTTGAATAATTGAATATCATAAATCTTAATTTATATATGTTTCATATGCTTATACCATGGGGAGTAATGACTTCACATAGAATAAGTATAGGTAGTAAACTTATTGAAAGTTAGCAAACGTAGAATTGGTCACTTGAACAATTCATGAAAGAATATTGAAGGAAGAGAGATGTCACATATAAATATACTATCTTGGACATTTTTTGTAATTGTGAGCACTCATTAAAATATGACATGCTAAAAGTTTGATGTCGGACAAGGAAGACAACGTAATGGGTTACGTTTTCTTATATCCGAAAGAAAGTATATTGTCTTGGATCATCCAACATGTTGAGCTTGCTTTTCCCCCTCATGCTAGCCAAATTCTTTGCACCAAGTAGAGATACTACTTGTGCTTCCAAACATTCCTTAAACCAGTTTTGCCATGAGAGTCCACCATACCTACCTATGGATTGAGTAAGATCCTTCAAGTAAGTTGTCATCGGTGCATGCAATAAAAAATTGCCCTCTAAATATGTATGATCTATTAATGTGGAGAAATTAAGCTTTATACGATCTTGTGATGTGGAAGAAATAAAAGTGACGGACTGCATAATAATGGTCCATAGCACAAGTGGCAATATAAAGTGATGTTCTTTTGCATTATGATTTTTTGCATCCAACCATAAAAGCGCATGAAAACCTCTGCTTCCCTCTGCGAAGGGTCTATCTTTAATTTTATCTTCTACCCTTATGCAAGAGTCATGGTGATCTTCACCTTTCCTTTTTACATTTTATCCTTTGGAGGCACATTGTGTTGGAAAGATCCTGATATATATATATATCCATTTGGATGTAAGTTATCATGAACTATTATTGTTGACATTACCCTTGAGGTAAAAGGTTGGGAGGCGAATCTATAAGCCCCTATCTTTCTCTGTGTCCGATTAAAACTTTGAACCCATAAATATCACGTGAGTGTTAGCAATTGTGAAAGACTAAATGATAGTTGAGTATGTGGAGTTTGCTAAATGAAAGCTCTGACATATACCCTTCCTGAAAATAAGATGAATTGCAATTGTTTGATGACTGAGAATATAGTTTGTTAGTTTGAAGAAAGTTTATGATCTATACTTTAACATGTGAATAGCTTGTTACTTGATCATGAAAAGTTTTATGAAGATGAGCTACTGTTATGATATATAATGATGCTATAAAAAGTGATTGAAACTATTATTGATGAAACTTATGCACTTGCTAGCATTCACACTTCATAAATTATTTCTTTTATCATTTACCTACTCAAGGACGAGCAGGAATTAAGCTTGGGGATGCTGATACGTCTCCAACGTATCTATAATTTATGAAGTATTCATGCTATTATATTATCCACCTTGGATGTTTTATATGCTATTTTATATGATTTTTGGGACTAACCTATTAACCTAGTGCCCATTGCCAGTTTTCTGTTTTTTCCTGGTTTTTGAGTTTTACAGAAATCGAATATCAAATGGAGTCCAATTGATGTGCCAATTTTTGACGATTTTTATACCAAAAGAAGACCCCGGAGTAAAAGAGTTGGGCCAGGAGAGTCCTGGGGCATCCACGAGGGTGGGGGGCGCACCCCCCCCCCCCCCCCCAGGCGCGTGGGCCTACCTGGTGGACGCCTCGGGCACCTCCTTGACGTGAGACCGACGCCAAAAATTCCTATAAATACAGAAACCTCGGAAAATTTACCTTGATCGGGAGTTGCGCTGCCAGAAGCCTCCGTAGCCACCGAAAACTAATCTAGGCCCTCTCTGGCACCCTGCCGGAGGGGGCCATCATCACCGGAGGGCATGGAGGAGGATCCTGGAGGGTCCATCATCACCATGAAGGCCAAGGACCAGAGGAGGAACCTCTCCCCATCCAGGGGGAGGCCATGGAGGAGGAAGCACAAGGGGGAGAACCTCTCCTCCTCTCTCTCGGTGGCACCGGAATGTCATCGGGAGGGAAATCATCGCCGCGGTGATCGTCTTCATCAACATCACCATCCTCATCTCTTTTACACGGTCCACTCTCCCGCACCCCGCTGTAATCCCTACTTGAACATGGTGCTTTATGCCACATATTATGATCCAATGATGTGTTGCCATCCTATGATGTTTTGAGTAGATATCTTTTGTCTTTGGGTTGATTGAAGATCTAGATTGGTATGAGTTGTAGTTTTTTTACTTTGATGCTGTCCTATGGTGCCCTCCGTGTCGCGCAAGCGTGAGGGGTTCACGCTGTAGGGTGTTGCAATACGTTCATGATTCACTTATAGTGGGTTGGTGAGTGACTGAAACACAAACCCGAGTAAGGGGGTTGTTGCGTATGGGAATAAAGAGGACTTGATGCTTTAATGCTATGGTTGGGTTTTACCTTAATGATCTTTAGTAGTTGCGGATGCTTGCTAGAGTTCCAATCATAAGTGCATATGATCCAAGTAGAGAAAGTATGTTAGCTTATACCTCTCCCTCATATGAAACTGCAATAGTGATTACTGGTCTTGTTAACGATTGCCTAAGATAATTCCGCACACCGATCCACCATTATTCCACACTCGCTATTTATAATATTTAGTAATATATTCTAAATTTATGATAACATCACCTACTTTTATATTTTAGCTCTCCGATATCAGACAAAGTTATCCTCTTCATACCCACAATATAGTTTTATTTCTCGTTGCTAGTTGGAAGCAAACGTTCGGTGTACGTAGAGTCGTATCAGTGGCAGATAGGGCTTGAGAGAATATTGATCTTACCTTTAGCTCCTTGTGGGTTCGACACTCCATACTTATCACTTCCACCTTTGGAAATTGTTACGATGATTCCTTGCACTTGGGGATTATCACCTGTTTCCTGTTTCTGGTCGCCATGATGCACCTACCTGACAAGTTCTCAGTGTGGTCAAGCCATCTACATCAAGATGGCACAAATGCCTAGGGCATCCTGCTCTCCCGGTGGTCTAGAAAATTCTTCGAGATTTTAGCCTTCCAGTTTCCAATAAAAAGGATCACCTCCTTGTGTGTGATTCGTGTCAGATGGCCAAGAGCCATCAACTTCCTTATGCTCGTTCCACTAGTGAGTCAAAAGCTCCTTTAGAGCTAGTTTTTTCAGATGTTTGGGGTCCTGGACCCGTTTCTGTTGGCAGGCAAAAATACTATGTGAGTTTTATTGATGATTTTAGTAAGTTCAATTGGATATACTTGCTTAAGAATAAGTCTGATGTCTTTGCGAAATTTCATCTCTTTCAACAACATGTTGAACGCCTTTTGGATCGCAAAAATCTTGCTATGCAAACGGACTAGGGTGGTGAATACCCAAAACTCCATTCGTTTTTTAGCGCATCGGCATCACGCATCATGTGGTGTGCCCCCATGCACACCAACAGAACGGATCTGCTGAGCGCAAACACAGACACATAGTGGAGGTTCGGGTTTCCTTGCTCGCTCGTGCCTATATGCCTCTCAAATTTTGGGACGAGGCTTTTCTCACGGCTGTCTACCTTATCAATCGTGTCCCCAGTCGAGTCATTCATAATCAAACTCCACTAGAACGCTTGTTCGGCACAAAACCAAACTACACTTTTCTTCGTATCTTTGGTTGTACCGTTTGGCCGAACCTACATCCTTTCAACAAACACAAACTTGAGTTTCGCTCTAAGCAATGTGTGTACATAGGGTATAGTAGTCTCCATAAGGGCTACAAGTGTTTGGACGTGTCTACTGGTCGTGTGTATGTTTCTCGAGATGTGGTGTTCGATGAACAAGTTTTTCCTTTTGCACAACTTCACCCCAACGCCGGCGCCCAACTCCGCAAAGAACTTGTTCGTCTCCCTTCCCACCTTCTACCATCGCCACACTTTATTCCTGGGGGTGCAGAAGAACCTAATGATCATGCGTCTGTGCCGCATAATGCCTCTGCTGAAAGTGTGCAGGAAAACATGGAAGAAACAGGTGAAACAGGCTATGATTTTATGCTGGAGTCTGACTCTACAGGAGCGGACATAGATGATCCTGGCTCCAATCCCCGTGTGGATTTGGGCGGGAGGATCTCCTCGGGATCTACCGCGTCAGGCGTGTCCGGTGCAGGCGGATCAGCTGCGGGATCCACGCCCGCCTCTGGTTCGCTAAACGACCTCGCGAGGGGGTCAAGTGGGCCACCTGCACGTGGGTCTGGTCGGGAGCTGGACGCGCCGGCTCAGCGGGCTGCTCCCACGGTCGAGCCAGGCAGGTCCCTCGCATGTGGCCTTGGTCGGACGCCGGCACATGAGGGCGCAGCTGGGCCCTCTGCGCGTGGCCCAGGCGGGGTCACGTCCTCCGACGCGTCTCCGGATGCGCCAACTAGCAGCGTGGGAGAGGAGGCAGGCCGCACCGGCGTATCTCTATAGGAGTTGCACCCCAGCGGATCTTCTGCGCCTGCTGGATCCGATGTGTCATCTACTTCAAACCGGCTTCAACAGCAACTTTCTCGTCCGGCTTCGCCACCTCCTGAATGCTCCCGCACCAGATCACAGAGTGGTATCATTAAACCCAAACTTTACAATGATGGCTGTGTGCATTGGGGTTCCTTTTGTGCCACAGGTGAACCGCAAAGTGTGAGTGAAGCCCTTGGCGAACCGCGGTGGAAGGAGGCCATTGATGAGGAGTTTGCTGCCCTTATGAAAAACAAAACTTGGCATATCGTTCCACCAGCTAGAGGGAGGAACATCATTGACTGTAAGTGGGTCTACAAAGTAAAAAAGAAAATCTAATGGTACTGTTGACAGGTACAAGGCACGTCTAGTAGCCAAAGGGTTCAAGCAAAGGTATGGAATTGACTACGAGGACACATTTAGTCCTGTAGTGAAGGCTGGTACTATTCGGTTAATCCTTTCAGTTGCAGTGTCTAGAAACTGGTGCATTCGTCAGCTAGATGTAAAGAACGTGTCCTTGCATGGTGTTCTAGAAGAGGAAGTGTTTATGGGACAACCTCCTGGGTATGAAAACTTATAATTTCCACGTCATGTTTGCAAGCTTAATAAGGCACTGTATGGACTGAAACAAGCACCTAGAGCCTGGTACTCATGCCTGTCATTAAAGTTGTAGTCACTAGGTTTCCTTCCCTCTAAGGGTGATACATCATTGTTCTTTTACCATCGTCATGGGATTACTATCTTTATGCTCATTTATGTTGACAATATTGTTGGTGTTGGAAATATGCCCTAGAGGCAATAATAAATTGATTATTATTATATTTCCTTGTTCATGATAATCGTTTATTATCCATGCTAGAATTGTATTGATAGGAAACTCAGATACATGTGTGGATAGATAGACAACACCATGTCCCTAGTAAGCCTCTAGTTGACTAGCTCGTTGATCAATAGATGGTTACGGTTTCCTGACCATGGACATTGGATGTCATTGATAATGGGATCACATCATTAGGAGAATGATGTGATGGACAAGACCCAATCCTAAGCCTAGCATAAGATCATGTAGTTCATATGCTAAAGCTTTTCTAATGTCAAGTATCATTTCCTTAGACCATGAGATTGTGCAACTCCCGAATATCGTAGGAGTGCTTTGGGTGTGCCAAACGTCACAACGTAACTGGGTGGCTATAAAGGTACACTACAGGTATCTCCGAAAGTGTCTGTTGGGTTGGCATGAATCGAGACTGGGATTTGTCACTCCGTGTAAACGGAGAGGTATCTCTGGGCCCACTCGGTAGGACATCATCATAATGTGCACAATGTGATCAAGGAGTTGATCACGGGATGATGTATTACGGAATGAGTAAAGAGACTTGCCGGTAACGAGATTGAACAAGGTATCGGGATACCGACGATCGCATCTCGGGCAAGTATCGTACCGCTAGACAAAGGGAATTGTATACGGGATTGATTAAGTCCTTGACATCGTGGTTCATCCAATGAGATCATCGTGGAACATGTGGGAGCCAACATGGGTATCCAGATCCCGCTGTTGGTTATTAACCGGAGAGTTATCTTGGTCATGTCTGCATGGTTCCCGAACTTGTAGGGTCTACACACTTAAGGTTCGATGACGCTAGGGTTATAGGGAATAGATATACGTGGTTACCGAATGATGTTCGGAGTCCCGGATGAAATCCTGGACGTCACGAGGAGTTCCTAAATGGTCCGGAGGTAAAAATTTATATATGGGAAGTCCTGTTTTGGTCACCGGAAAAGTTTCGGGTTTTATCGGTAACGTACCGGGACCACCAGGAGGGTCCCGGGGGTCCACCAAGTGGGGCCACCGGCCCCGGAGGGCTGCATGTGCCAAGTGTGGGAGGGGACCAGCCCCAGGTGGGCTGGTGCGCCCCCCCACAAGGGCCCAAGGCGCCTAGGGTTTGGGGAGGGGGCGCACCCACCTAACTTGGGGGCAAGTTTCCCCTCTCCCCCCCTTGGCCGCCCCACTAGATGGGGTTTTGGGGCTGGCCGCCGCCCCTAGGGTGGAACCCTAGGTGGGGCGCACCCCCTCCCTCTCCCCTATATATACTTGAGCACTTGGGGGGCTGTATACACATGAGTTTTGACTCCTTCATGGCGCAGCCCTACCTCTCTTTCTCCTCATATCTCGCGGTGCTTGGCGAAGCCCTACTGGATCACCACGCTCCTCCACCACCACCACGCTATTGTGCTGCTGCTGGATGGAGTCTTCCTCAACCTCTCCCTCTCTCCTTGCTGGATCAAGGCATGGGAGACGTCACCGGGCTGTACGTGTGTTGAACGCGAAGGTGCCGTCCGTTCGGCACTAGGATCTCCGGTGATTTGGATCACGACGAGTACGACTCCTTCAACCCCGTTCTCTTGAACGCTTCCGCTTAGAGATCTACAAGGGTATGTAGATGCACTCTCCTTCCCCTCGTTGTTGGTTTCTCCATAGATAGATCTCGGTGACACGTAGGAAAATTTTGAATTTTTGCTACGTTCCCCAATAGTGGCATCATGAGCTAGGTCTATGCGTAGTTTTTATGCACGAGTAGAACACAAAGTAGTTGTCGGCGTTGATTTTTTTCAATATGCTTACCGTTACTAGTCCAATCTTGATTCGGCGGCATTGTGGGATGATGCGGCCCGGACCGACATTACACGTACTCTTACTTGAGACTGGTTCCACCGACTGACATGCACTAGTTGCATAAGGTGGCTAGCGGGTGTCTGTCTCTCCCACTTTAGTCGGATCGGATTCGATGAAAAGGGTCCTTATGAAGGGTAAATAGCAATTGGCATATCACGTTGTGGTTTTTGCGTAGGTAAGAAACGTTCTTGCTAGAAACCCATAGCAGCCACGTAAAACATGCAAACAACAATTAGAGGACGTCTAACTTGTTTTTGCAGGGTATGCTATGTGATGTGATATGGCCAAGAAGAATGTGATGAATGATATGTGATGTATGAGATTGATCATGTTCTTGTAATAGGAATCACGACTTGCATGTCGATGAGTATGACAACCGACAGGAGCCATAGGAGTTGTCTTTATTTATTGTATGACCTGCGTGTCATTGAACAACGCCATGTAATTACTTTACTTTATTGCTAACCGGTAGCCATAGTAGTAGAAGTAATAAGTTGGCGAGACAACTTCATGGAGACTGCCGGGGTTGCTGATCCACGGACACCTATGGGACCGGCGGGCCGGGTCCCTTTCGGTTCGGCGGGGGGCGGAGGTCGCGCAAAGAGCAGATCGAGGCGAAGCACGCGAGCGGTGGGTCGTGTGAAGGGCAAATCGAGGCGAAGCACGCGAGCGATTTACCCAGGTTCGGGCCGCACGGATGCGTAAAACCCTAATCCTGCTTTGTGGATTGTATTGCTTTCTAGCTCGGGAGCGTGGAGTGCTACAGTACTCTCCAGCTGAGACCGAGCGTGAGTGTGTGGAAAAATGGCCTCCTCCCCGTCCCCGTCGCACTCGGGCCTCCTTTTATATGCTCAAGGGGTTACCGACATGGAGCAACGGGGGTCAAGGGCAAAAATGGAAAAGGCGCCGCAGTAGGGGCAGCTAGGTGCTGTAGCAGGCACAGCTACCTACTACAGTGCTATCATACCTAACCCTGACGGCAGGGGGCAAGGGCATTAAATGCCCGTCTATGTCGCCCAAACAGTACCGAAAGGGGCTTGCTAGAGAAGCCACCGTTAGCCACGGTGGTTATCTTGCCAGCACCTGCTTGCCACCTCGCACTCCTCGCTGCACAGCCTCCTGCCACGTGTGCTTGGGAGGGTCCCAGAGCAACACGTGGTGGGCGTGCTGGAGCGTGGGCACGAAGTGGGGGCTTCCCGCGGCAAGCTCCTTGCCGCGGTCGTCGTCGTCGTGTCCGGGAGCTTGTCGCTCACCGGGCCTTGCCGGGGCGCGCGGGGCGCCGCGGCAAGTTTTCTTGGTACGCCTTGGTTGGCCTTCCCGGCAAGCTCCTCTTGCCGGGGCCTTGGGATGCTTCTGATAGCCTTCCCGGCAAGCTCCTCTCACCGGGGTCTTGCCTTCTTCCCGGCAAGCTCCTCTTGCCGGGGTCTTGTCTTGAGTACTTTGTTCTTGAATGGTCTTCGAAGTGGCTGCGGAGGGTCTTGGCGGTCACCCGGCAAGCCTTGCCGCGGGAGTGCTGCGACTGCCCGTGCACAAGTTCGGGGTACTAAGGGTACCCCTACTCTAGTACACCGACAGGAGCCCCCGGGCCTGGGCCAGACACGGTGCCGAGCGCTGTTGGGCCAGGCCCAAAACAGTGCACGGGCACGCGCGCCCTGGGTCACGCCGCATATCCCTCCGCTCCCACCGCGCACGCCCAAAACGGCACGCGTCAAACGTGGCGTCGTGGGTGACGTGGGCGGCGTGCGCGGGGCTAAGCCCCGCGAGCATGCGTCAGGCCATGATGAAGGGGATGGTTCACGCCCTCCTCCTTACACGGAGGTAGGCGTGGGGGTGAGGCGCATTTACTGGACGGGGCTGGTGCGCGGTTTTCGAGGCGCCCACTCCCCGTGATCACGGGGTGGGGGCGAGGCCGCCTCATTCATCGCCTCGGTTCCGCATCCTCGCCACGCGGTTCCCATGCGCTTGGAGTCGCGGACGGTGGAAGTGGGAAGCTGGGCCGCCGCGAGCAGAGGCAGTGGGTTGGCCCCGGAGGACGACAGGCTGAGAATTGCTGTCACTAGGGTCCTGCGCCTCAGGCTTGCCGGGCTTACTATTGGCGCCGTTGGCGCGGACTTCCTTCACCGCCGCATCGCCCCCTGCAGGAGCGGGGGAGGCCCACTTGGGAGTTCAAGAACGCGGCAGACATTATGAGGCTGCGGCCGGGCCTCAACTACAACTTCACAGTTCTGGAGCTCCACGCGATGCTCCAGGAGCTGTTCAAATATGACCCCCAGCATCCCGAGGTGTTCAGGTTGCCGGGGGCGTCGTGCCTTTGTGCAACAACTCCGCGCTCGACCGCATCCGTGCAATGATGCCGGAATGCGACTCGCACGGGATTGTGCCAACTTGGCAGGAGCCTGCCGACGAGGTCGTGCAGCAGTTCTTCAACGACTTGGTGGAAGTGGCAGTCCGTCTCGATGAGAAGGACGGGCTCACCCGCGACACCACCGACGCGGAGATGGCGCGCATCGCCACCAGGCTGGAGGAGGCGGCGGCAGCCGCAGCCGCGGGCGAGTTTGGGTTCACCACCGCGGAGGCAGATGCAGCAGAAGCGGCAAGCTGTGGCGAGCAAGGGGAGCCTGCCGGCAAGAAGGGGCTTGCCGGGCAAGACGCCGAGCCGAGCGAGCCCGCCGAAGATACGGGCAGCTCGTGGCAAATCGACTCCTCTCCCTCCTTGCCTCCGGACAGCCCACCAGAAGCAGCGCCTCCATCCCCACCAAGAAGGCGCCTCCGCAAGGCCTGTGACGTGGCGGAGCGGCAAGCGGTTCAACAGTCGCCACGCCGCATGACGCTCTCGACCACGGCAAACACTGTTGCTGCAGGAGCGCCTCATGCTACGCCGGCAACTGGAGCGGAGTCCAGCCAGACCACCGCTTCAGTCCCTGCCGCTGCTCACGCCGCGCCAACAGCCGGGGCGGGGTCGTCTCGGACCACCGCCGCGGCTCCCGCCAAGCGGCCAAGGGACGCTTCTCCTCCGCCTCCTCGCGCCGGGCGCGGGCCAGGCTTCGACTTCTCCGCGTTAAGCTCCGACAAGGAGGAAGAGGGAGAGTAAGCCTTTCTTGCTGCACTTGTGTCTCTTCAGTTTTTGCTGTTGGTCTTGTCTCTCACTTGCCTTTCCCGGAATCTATTCCTCTTTAGGACTCTGGCCCAGAGAGCGGCAAAGAGAGCTAAGGCCTCGGCGGTCACCATCGAGGACGAGCCCCCTGCGAGTGCAGGTGGCGCGCCCGAGACAACCTTGCCGGACCCAGCGACTTTCCTCCAGAGCAGCCCCTAGCGTAAGTGTGAGAATTACTTTCCGCGGCGGGGCGTGCTTGGGTACTTGCCTTCGCTAATATCTGCTTGTTGACTTGTGCAGGAGCCGAGCAGCCCCACCAGGAGCCAAGGGAGAATTCCCCGACAAGGGAGAACTCTCCGGCAAGGGAAGGCTCTCCGGAGAAGGAGAAGTCTCCGGTGAGGGAAGGCTCCCCGGCGAGGGAGAAGACTCCGGCAGGGGAGGGTTCTCCGGCGAGGGGCAGCGCCGGCGGCCCCCTGACGACGGAGACCACGACCGCAGAGCCTGGCGCAGGTACTCCCCTTGCCTCGAAACTTCTCTTGGATCCTTCTTTTCTTGATCTTTGCGAGTCTCTGCTAGATTCTGTTTGACTCTTCTCTCCTCTCCCGGCTGTCAGATCCATCTGCTGTGGAGCAGATGGAGACAGAGGCCGCCGCCGACAAAGCTGCCGGTGCTGGAGACGCCGCCGGCGCCGAGGCCGCCAAGGCTGGCGCTGCGGCGACTGGCGAGGAGTCTGGCGATTGTACCGACGGACCTGAGGCCGCAGGGGCGCCAGGCGCTACCCCGACCGCCGATCCGTCCGCCGCCGCCGCAGCGTCGGGCTCCGGAGAGCCCCAGCCGGGCGTTTACTTGAGGGCCGGCGAAGGCGTCTTCATCAACCTTCCCTGGGCATCAAGCTCCAGGGCTCTGGTCGAGGGGGAGGCCTTCGACGGGGAAGTGCTCGCCTCCGTGGGGTTGAAGCTAGTCGACGCGCCGAGTAGCAGCCGCGACGAGCCCGAAGAGGAGCGGCTGCTGCGCAGGTTGATGTCGCTCTACCGCGCGCGGCAAGCCAAGCTGGAGTCCCGCGAGGCACTTGTCGCGAAGGCGGGAGCTGACATCGAAAGGCGCGCGGAAGAGCTCGGGGGTTTCCACCGGGAAGCCGTCCGAACCCTGGCGGAGGAGCGGGAGCAGCTCGCTGAAGCACGGAAGGCCTTTCTCCTTGAGAAGGCCGAAGCCGAAGAGCTGCAGCGACTGGCCGCCATGAAGCTAGCCGCGGAGGAGGGCGAGCAGGCGCAGCGGAAGGTCAACCTCGATGCTCACGAGGAGGAGCTTGCCGCGCGCGAGGAGAAGCTCGGCGGAGCCCTCAAGCAAGCGGAGGACGCTGCCGCCGCCGCCGAGGCCACCAAAAAGGTGCTGGAAATAAAGGTGGTGCAGCTGGAGGCTGATCGCAAAGCATATGGCGAAGAGCTTAGCGCCGCCAAGGACTCCAACGCCGCTCTCGAGTCGAAACTGGCCGCTCTGACCAAGGCGCTGGACGGCGCCAAGGAGCGGGAGGCGGCCCTGAAGAAGGAGATCGAGGGCGACAAGGCGTTGCTGGAGAGTGCTGCCACCACCCAAAACGCCTTTAGGGATACGGTGGAGCACTGGACGGAGAGCCTCGCGAGCGCCGCCGGGGACATTGATAAGGAGCTGGCGCAGCTGGGGGTGGAGGACTTCGGGTACTCCTCCGACGAGAACCTCCAACCTAGCGCCAAGCTCACTCTGTTCTTCCAGGGCGTGGTGACGGCGCTCCAGCGGCTCCGGGACAGGATCCTGAAGCAGCTGGCCGACGAGTCGTGCGAGATCTGTGCGGGGGCCCTTCAGAAGGTGTTGATGAAGGTGGCCTTCCGCAACCCAGGCCTCCGCCTCCACAACGTCCTCAGACCCCTGCCGGCTGATATCGATCAGGAGGAGCTCAAGGCCATTGTCGCACCCATTGTGGACAAGGTGGGCGGGATCAAGAGGGTTGAGGGCGACCGCGTTGATTAGGCCGCCTGCTTCCTTCTTTCCTTGTCGCTGCTAGCTATGTCATGGAAAGCATCTGTTAGAGCTGCGACAAGCTATTTTGTAATATAACTTTCTCACGAGTAGTGATTGCTATGTTATTCCCCTTTACTTGATTCCTTGCCTTGTATGCTTTTACCCTACGCTTTTAGGGAACTTGCCGGTGCAGGCACCTGAGCCGCGAGCGCTGAGTGCGGAACGTCAGCGGCCCGCTGGCGGTGCCGCTACCGGCAAGAAACCTTGTTGCAACTAGCTGCAGCTCACTTAAGTTGATGAGCGGACTCGAAGCAAAGTAAGGGCGCGGCTAGTTAAGCAACTAGTCGCAGCTAACTTACGTTGTTGAGCAGGCTCAAAACAATGCAAGGTCGCGGTTAGTTAAGCAACCAGCCGCAGCTCACTTAATGTTGTTGAGCGAGCTCGAAACAACGCAAGGGCGCAGCTAGCTACGAGTTGGCTCCTCCGTGCACAGGTTTTCCATAAAGGTGCGGCCGTTCAGGGGAGATAACTCAAAATTTAAAAAATTTGATCGCTCAAACTTTGGCGACTTAGCTTTTCTTTTGTTTGCTTCCCGGCAAGGCGAAACTCTTGAACGACGCCTGGTCCATACCATCATCTTCTCCTCCCCCCCGGCAAACTTGTGCGCGAGGGAGCCTTCCTTTCCTTGTGAAAAAGAAAGAAGAGAAAATACAAATATGGAGCCTTATGGCTCGTTATTGCTTACCGGGGGGTAGGTGTTATGCCCGGGGTCTGCGCCCGGCTTTGTACAAAGGATTACACGCAACAGCGGCGAGACTTGTACAAAAGGGGGGTTGCCGGAGTCCATGCTGGAGCTTGTGGCTCGACAACAAGGACTAAAGGAAAATCTACTGCTGCGGGAACATCCGCTTCTACAGCGAGAATCTGCGGCTCTGCCGGAGCGTGATGTTCCCCGGCAAGCTTGCCGGAGCAAAACTTGTCGCTGCCCATCATGTCATGAAAACAATCTGTTAGGGCTGCGACAAGCTATCTTTGTAATGTTGCCTGGTCGTGGGCAACGATTGCAACGTTACTCCCTTTACTTGATTCCTCCCTTTGTATGTTTTCGCCCTACGCTTTTAGGGAACCTGCCGGCGCAGGCATCTGAGCCGCGAGCGCTGAGTGCGGAATGTCAGCAGCCTGCTGGTGGTGCCGCTACCGGCAGGAAACCTTGTCGCAGCTAGCTGCAGCTGACTTAAGTTGCTGAGCGGGCTCGAAGCAAAGTAAGGGCGCGACTAGTTAAGCAACTAGTCGCAGCTCGCTTACGTTGTTGAGCAGGCTCGAAACAATGCAAGGGCGGGGCTAGTTAAGCAACTAGCCACAGCGCACCCAATGTTGTTGAGCGAGCTCGAAACAACGCAAGGGCGCAGCCAGCTACGAGTTGGCTCCTCCGCGCACAGGCCTCCCATACAAAGTGTGGTCGTTCAAGGGAGGTAACTTAAAAATATAAGAAATTTGGTTGCTCAAACTTTGGCAACTTATCTTTGGCCCTCAGCGCGGACGGAGCAGCCACCTCCGAAACCTTCTTCTTCGGCGGCATGTTGATGAAGATGATGAAGATCTAGCTCGCGAGGACGCCGGATCTGATTCACACAACTTCGACGCCCCCTACCTGGCGCGCCAAAGATGCCGGGGTTGCTGATCCACGGACACCTATGGGACCGGCGGGCCAGGTCCCTTTCGGTTCGGCGGGGGGCGGAGGTCGCGCAAAGAGCAGATCGAGGCGAAGCACGCGAGCGGTGGGTCGTGTGAAGGGCAAATCGAGGCGAAGCACGCGAGCGATTTGCCCAGGTTCGGGCCGCACGGATGCGTAAAACCCTACTCCTACTTTGTGGATTGTATTGCTTTCTAGCTCGGGAGCGTGGAGTGCTACAGTACTCTCCAGCTGAGACCGAGCGTGAGTGTGTGGAAAAATGGCCTCCTCCCCCTCCCCGTCGCACTCGGGCCTCCTTTTATATGCTCAAGGGGTTACCGACATAGAGCAACAGGGGTCAAGGGCAAAAATGGAAAAGGCGCCGCGGTAGGGGCAGCTAGGTGCTGTAGCAGGCACAGCTACCTGCTACAGTGCTATCATACCTAACCCTGACGGCAGGGGGCAAGGGCATTAAATGCCCGTCTATGTCGCCCAAACAGTACCGAAAGGGGCTTGCTAGAGAAGCCACCGTTAGCCACGGTGGTTATCTTGCCAGCGCCTGCTTGCCACCTCGCACTCCTCGCTGCACAGCTTCCTGCCACGTGTGCTTGGGAGGGTCCCAGAGCAACACGTGGTGGGCGTGCTGGAGCGTGGGCACGAAGTGGGGGCTTCCCGCGGCAAGCTCCTTGCCGCGGTCATCGTCTCGTCGTGTCCGGGAGCTTGTCGCTCACCGGGCCTTGCCGGGGCGCGCGGGGCGCCGCGGCAAGTTTTCTTGGTACGCCTTGGTTGGCCTTCCTGGCAAGCTCCTCTTGCCGGGGCCTTGGGATGCTTCTGATAGCCTTCCCGGCAAGCTCCTCTCGCCGGGGTCTTGTCTTCTTCCTGGCAAGCTCCTCTTGCCGGGGTCTTGTCTTGAGTACTTTGTTCTTGAATGGTCTTCGAAGTGGCTGCGGAGGGTCTTGGCGGTCACCCGGCAAGCCTTGCCGCGGGAGTGCTGCGACTGCCCGTGCACAAGTTCGGGGTACTAAGGGTACCCCTACTCTAGTACACCGACAGAGACACAATGATGGAGATCATGATGATGGAGATCATGGTGTCATGCCGGTGACGATGATGATCATGGAGCCCCGAAGATGGAGATCAAAAGGAGCAAAGTGATGATGGCCATATCATGTCACCTTTTGATTGCATGTGATGTTTATCATGTTTTTGCATCTTATTTGCTTAGAATGATGGTAGTAAATAAGATGATCCCTCATTAAAATTTCAAGAAAGTGTTCCCCCTAACTGTGCACCATTGCGAAAGTTCGTCGTTTCGAAGCACCACGTGATGATCGGGTGTGATAGATTCTTACGTTCACATACAACGGGTGTAAGCCAGATTTACACTCGCGAAACACTTAGGTTGACTTGAAGAGCCTAGCATGTACAGACATGGCCTCGGAACACAAGAGACCGAAAGGTCGAGCATGAGTCATATAGAAGATACGATCAACATGAAGATGTTCACCGATGTTGACTAGTCCGTCTCATGTGATTATCGGACACGGCCTAGTTGACTCGGATCATGTAATCACTTAGATGACTAGAGGGATGTCTATCTGAGTGGGAGTTCATAAGATGAACTTGTTTATCCTAAACATAGTCAAAAGGATTTTGCAAATTATGTTGTAGCTCGCGCTTTAGTTCTACTGTTTAGATATGTTCCTAGAGAAAAATTAGTTGAAAGTTGATAGTAGCAATTATGCAGACAGTAAAAGGCTTATGTCCTTAATGCACCGCTCAGTGTGCTGAACCTCGAACGTCGTCTGTGGATGTTGCGAACATCTGACATACACATTTTGATAACTACGTGATAGTTCAGTTAAACGGTTTAGAGTTGAGGCACCAAAGACGTTTTAAAACGTCGTGAAACATATGAGATGTTTCGAGGGCTGAAATTGGGATTTCAGGCTCGTGCCCACGTCGAGAGGTATAAGACCTCCGACGATTTTCTTAGCCTGCAAACTAAGGGAGAAAGGCTCAATTGTTGAGCTTGTGCTCAGATTGTCTGAGTACAACAATCACTTGAATCAAGTGGGAGTTGATCTTCCAGACGAAATAGTGATAGTTCTCCGAAGTCATTACCACCAAGCTGCTAGAGCTTCGTGATGAACTATAATATATCAGGGACATATATGATGATCGTTGAGATATTCGCGATGTTTGACACCACAAAAGTAGAAATCAAGAAGGAGCATCAATTGTTGATGGTTGGTGAAACCACTAGTTTCAAGAAGGGCAAGGGCAAGAAGGGATACTTCATGAAACGGCAAATCAGCTGCTGTTCTAGTGAAGAAACCCAAAGTTGAACCCAAGCCCGAGACTAAATGCTTCTGTAATAAGGGGAACAGTCACTGAAGCAGAACCACCCTAGATACTTGGTAGATGAGAAGGCTGGCAAGGTCGACAGAAGTATATTGGATATGCATTACAATGTGTGCTTTACTAGTACTCCTGGTAGCACCAGGGTATTAGATACCGGTTCGGTTGCTAAGTGTTAGTAACTCGAAACAAAAGGCTACGGAATAAACGGAGACTAGCTAAAAGGTGAGATGACGATATGTGTTGGAAGTATTTCCAAGGTTGATCAAATATCGTACGCTCCCTCTACCATCGAGTTGGTATTAAAACCTAAATAATTGTTATTTGGTGTTTGCGTTGAGCATAGACATGATTGGATTACGTCTATCGCAATACGGTTATTCATTTAAGGAGAATAATGGTTACTCTGTTTATTTGGATAATACCTTCAATGGTCTTACACCTAAAATGAATGGTTTATTGAATCTCGATCGTAGTGATACACATGTTCATGCCAAAAGATATAAGATAGTAATGATAGTACCACCTACTTGTGGCACTGCCACTTAAGTCATATCGGTATAAAACACATGAAGAAGCTCCATGTTGATGGATCTTTGGACTCACTCGTTTTTGAAAGGATTGAGACATGCGAACCATGTTTGTTGGTAGATATGCATGAAGAAACTCTATACAGATGGATCGTTTGGACTCACTTGTTTTTGAATCACTTGAGACATGCAAATCATACCACATGGGCAAGATGACTGAAAGCCTCGTTTTTAGTAAAATGGAACAAGAAAGCAACTTGTTGGAAGTAATACATCTTGATGTGCGCAGTCCAATGAGTGATGAGGCATGTAGTGGATATCATTATGTTCTTACTTCACAGATGATTTGAGTAGATACTGAGTATATTTACTTGATGAAACATAAGTTTGAATTATTGAAAGGTTCAAGTAATTTCAGAGTGAAGTTGAACATCGTCGTGACAAGAGGATAAAATATCTATGATATGATCGTAGAGATGAATATCTGAATTACGAGTTTGGCACAGAATTAAGACATTGTGGAAATTGTTTCACAACCAATACAGCCAGGAACACCATGGTGTGATGGTGTGTCCGTACATCATAACTGCACCCTATTGGATATGATGCATACCATGATGTCTGTTATCGAATTACCATGATAGTTTATGGGTTAGGCATTAGAGACAACCACATTCACTTTAAATACGGCACCACGTAATTCCGATGAGATGACATCGTATGAACTATGGTTTAGAGAAACCTAAGCTGTCATTTCTTAAAAAGTTTGGGGCTGCGACGCTTATGTGAAAAGTTTCAGGCTGATAAGCTCGAACCCAAAGCGGATAAATGCATCTTCATAGGACACCCAAAACAGTTGGGTATACCTCCTATCTCAGATCCGAAAGCAATAAGGGATTGTTTCTAGAATCGGGTCCTTTCTCAAGGAAAAGTTTCTCTCGAAAGAATTGAGTGGGAGGATGGTGGAGACTTGATGAGGTTATTGAACCGTACCTTCAACTAGTGTGTGGCAGGGCACAGGGAGTTGTTCCTATGGCCCCTACACCAATTGAAGTGGAAGCTTATGATAGTGATCATCAAACTTCAGATCAAGTCACTACCAAACATCGTGGGATGACAAGGATGCGTACTGCTTCAGAGTGGTACGTAATCCTGTCTTGGAAGTCATGTTGCTAGACAACAATGAACCTACGAGCTATGGAGAAGCGATGGTGGGCCTGGATTCCAAAATGGCTCAAGGCCATATAATCCGAGAGAGGATCCATATATGAAAACAAAGTGTAGACTTTGGAAGAACTACTTGATGGTCATAAGGATGTTAGGTACATATGGATTTTAAAAGGAAGACGAACAATGATGGTAAGTATCACCATTAAGAAAGCTCGACTTGTCGTTGAGATGTTTTCTGACAAGTTCAAGGAGTTGACTACGATGAGACTTTCTCACTCGTAGCGATGCTAAGAGTCTGTTGGAATTATATTAGCAATTACTGCATTATTTATGAAATCTTGCAGATAGGATGTCAAAACATTGTTTCCTCGACGATTTTTGAGGAAAGGTTGTATGTGATACAACCGGAAGGTTTTGTCAATCCTGAAAGATGCTAACAAGTATGCAAAGCTCCAGCAATCCTTCTAAGGACTGGAGTAAGCATCTCGGAGTTGGAATGTATGCTTTGATGAGATGATCAAAGTTTTGGGTGTATACAAAGTTTATGAGAAACTTGTATTTCCGAAGAAGTGAGTGGGAGCACTATAGAATTTCTGATGAGTATATGTTGTTAACATATTGTTGATCAGAAATGATGTAGAATTTCTGGAAAGCATGCAGAGTTATTTGAAAAGTGTTTTTCAATGGGAAGCCTGGATTAAGCTACTTGAACATTGAGCATCAAGATCTATAAGGATAGATCAAAACGCTTAATGGTACTTTCAAATGAGCACATACCTTGACATGATCTTGAAGGTGTTCAAGATGGATCAGTCAAAGAAGGAGTTCTTGCCTGAGTTGTAAGGTATGAAGTTAAGACTTAAAGCTCGACCACGGCAGAAGAAAGAGGAAGGACGAAGGTCGTCCCCTATGCTTTTGTCATAGGCTCTCTACAGTATGCTATGTTGTGTGCCGCACCTGAAGTGTGCCTTGCCATGACTCAGTCAAGGGGTACAAGAGTGATCCAAGAATGGATCATAGGACAACGGTCAAAGTTATCCTTAGTAACTAGTGGACTAAGGAATTTTCTCGATTATGGAGGTGGTAAAAGAGTTCGTCGTAAAGGGTTACGCTGATGCGAACTTTGACACTAATCCAGATTATTCTGAGTAGTAGACTAGATTCGTATAGTAGAACAATTATTTGGAATAGCTCCAAATAGAATGTGGTAGCTGCATCTAGGAGATGACATAGAGATTTGTAAAGCACACACGGATCTGAAAGATTCAGACCCGTTGACTATAACATCTCTCACAAGCATAACATGATCAAACCCAGAACTCATCGAGTGTTAATCACATGGTAATGTGAACTAGATTATTGACTCTAGTAAACTCTTTGGGTGTTAGTCACATGGGGATGTGACCTTGAGTGTTAATCACATATCGATGTGAACTGGATTATTGACTCTAGTGCAAGTGGGAGACTGTTGGAAATATGCCCTAGAGGCAATAATAAATTGATTATTATTATATTTCCGTGTTCATGATAATCGTTTATTATCCATGCTAGAATTGTATTGATAGGAAACTCAGATACATGTGTGGATACATAGACAACACCATGTCCCTAGTAAGCCTCTAGTTGACTAGCTTGTTGATCAATAGATGGTTACAGTTTCCTGACCATGGACATTGGATGTCATTGATAACGGGATCACATCATTAGGAGAATGATGTGATGGACAAGACCCAATCCTAAGCCTAGCACAAGATCGTGTAGTTCGTATGATAAAGCTTTTCTAATGTCAAGTATCATTTCCTTAGACCATGAGATTGTGCAACTCACGGATACCGTAGGAGTGCTTTGGGTGTGCCAAACGTCACAACGTAACTGGGTGGCTATAAAGGTACACTACAGGTATCTCCGAAAGTGTCTATTGGGTTGGCACGAATCGAGACTGGGATTTGTCACTCCGTGTAAACGGAGAGGTATCTCTGGGCCACTCGGTAGGACATCATCATAGTGTGCACAATGTGATCAAGGAGTTGATCACGGGATGATGTATTACGGAACGAGTAAAGAGACTTGCCGGTAACGAGATTGAACAAGGTATTGGGATACCGACGATCGAATCTCGGGCAAGTATCGTACCGCTAGACAAAGGGAATTGTATACGGGATTGATTAAGTCCTTGACATTGTGGTTCATCCGATGAGATCATCGTGGAACATGTGGGAGCCAACATGGGTATCCAGATCCCGCTGTTGGTTATTGACCGGAGAGTTATCTCGGTCATGTCTGCATGGTTCCCGAACCCGTAGGGTCTACACACTTAAGGTTCGATGACGCTAGGGTTATAGGGAATAGATATACGTGGTTACCGAATGATGTTCGGAGTCCCGGATGAGATCCCGGACATCACGAGGAGTTCCGGAATGGTCTGGAGGTAAAGATTTATATATGGGAAGTCCTGTTTTGGTCACCGGAAAAGTTTCGGGTTTTATCGGTAACGTACCGGGACCACCAGGAGGGTCCCGATGGTCCACCAAATGGGGCCACCGGCCCCGGAGGGCTGCATGGGCCAAGTGTGGGAGGGGACCAGCCCCAGGTGGACTGGTGCGCCCCCCCACAAGGGCCCAAGGCGCCTAGGGTTTGGGGAGGGGGCGCACCCACCTAACTTGGGGGGCAAGTTTCCCCTCTCCCCCCCTTGGCCGCCCCACTAGATCGGGTTTTGGGGCTGGCCGCCGCCCCTAGGGTGGAACCCTAGGTGGGGCGCACCCCCTCCCTCTCCCCTATATATACTTGAGCACTTGGGGGGCTGCATACACATGAGTTTTGACTCCTTCATGGCGCAGTCCTACCTCTCTTTCTCCTCATATCTCGCGGTGCTTGGCGAAGCCCTGCTGGATCACCACGCTCCTCCACCACCACCACGCCATTGTGCTGCTGCTGGATGGAGTCTTCCTCAACCTCTCCCTCTCTCCTTGCTGGATCAAGGCATGGGAGACGTCACCGGGCTGTACGTGTGTTGAACGAGGAGGTGCCGTCCGTTCGGCACTAGGATCTCCGGTGATTTGGATCACGACGAGTACGACTCCTTCAACCCCGTTCTCTTGAACGCTTCCGCTTAGCGATCTACAAGGGTATGTAGATGCACTCTCCTTCCCCTCGTTGCTGGTTTCTCCATAGATAGATCTCGGTGACACGTAGGAAAATTTTGAATTTCTGCTACATTCCCAAACAGTTGGTACAAGTTCATCATCTAAAGCAGTTGAGGCCCTTCTCAAGGATTTGCATAAGGAGTTTGCTCTCACAGATTTGGGTAATCTTCATTTCTTTCTCGGGATTGAGGTAAAAGTTGTGCCAAATGGTATTGTGCTTTCACAAGGGAAGTATGCGCAAGAAATTCTTCAGAGGATGGGGATGAAAGGTTGCAAACCATCGCCCACACCATTATCTACCTCTGAAAAATTATCCCTCCATGATGGGGAGGTACTTAGCGCAGAGGATGCCACCAGGTATAGGAGTATTGTAGGAGCCTTACAATATTTGACATTGACTCGACCAGATATTTCTTATTCAGTCAATAAAGTTTGCTAGTTTCTACATGCTCCTACTACTGTGCATTGGACTACAGTAAAAAGGATTCTTAGGTATCTGCAAGGAACTAAGGATCATGGACTCAAACTTGGCAAGTCAGATTCTATGCTAGTAAGTGCCTTTTCAGATGCAGATTGTGCAGGCTGTCCTGATGACAGAAGATCCACAGGGGGGTTTACAGTATTTCTTGGCAGCAACTTGATTTCGTGGAGTGCTCGTAAGCAACCCATTGTGTCTCGATCAAGTACATAAGCAGAGTATAAATCTTTAGCCAATGCAACTTCTGAAGTGATTTGGGTTCAGAACTTGTTGACAGAATTGGGGATTCATCATCCAAAGGCAGCCTCACTTTGGTGCGATAATCTTGGTGCTACATACCTATCTACCAATCCTGTTTTTCATGCGAGGACAAAGCATATCGAGATTGATTATCATTTTGTCCGTGAACGAGTGGCTAACAAATTGTTGAATATCAGGTTCATACCTACTGGTGATCAGGTAGCAGATGGTTTTACCAAGCCACTCACGCTGCGACAGTTAGAAGCTTTCAGGCACAATCTCAACTTGGATAGTTGTGATTGAGGGGGAGTGTTAAACATTGTATTCTATACATATATACACTGTACTTGTATAAACCGTGTGTATCACGTTATAGGCGTGCGTGTAGTCGTTGTGGTTGTTAGGCAGGTAGGATCGATCTCTCTTGACGTTGTAGTTATCTTATAGATAGATGAGATCGATCCTAACCTCCTCTCTCTGTAATATCTTGTGTCTATTTAACACGCACGCGTCCCTGCCTCGAGGCATACGCTTAACCTAGTTTTAACAATGAAGACGCTCACCCGAGAGCTAAGGAGTGAACTGGCGCCATAGCCCCCAGAAGCCAAAACAGATCACCACCAATAGCAAGACAAGCGCAATGAAAATTAGCTGCGGCCCTGTCGAGAGACTTGCACACGAAGAGATGCAATGGCAAGGCAGGATGGCTGAGGGACAAGCAGCAGTGGAAGGAGGGTGCCGAAACAGAGCTCATTGATACACCTAGGCTGCAGGGACAAGCACCGAGCTTGTGCAAACCAAATGGACATGGAGCTACCAAAATAGCAGATAGGAGTAACCGCAAAGGCACCGTCCGTCAAACTTTGACCACGCCACCATCCACCACCAGAGAACCAGACGGCACAACCACCCCAAGCTCACCAAAGACGGCACCCCCAAGAAGGTGACGACGCGAGCGGCACCACTGCCGCCCGATCCGGAAGGGATCTAGGCTTTCGCCTGGTACACGAGTAGGGGGGAGAGGAGGGGAAAAGGGACAACCTTGACGACGCCAACAAGAAGGGAACGACGTCCAAGGATGTCGCTGCCGTCGTGGACGGACCAGCCGGCCTCGGATTTTTCCGGTTTCCCTGCCCACCTCCAGCCACCAAGCAGGAACAACCCCGGTAGCCGGAGACCACCACAGGCCAGATCCAGCAGGGGGCGCCGTGGAAGTCTGAGGATGGAACCTTCAGATCGGAAAAGGGCACCACCAAGGGGCCCCGCGCCATTGCCACCACCTGCCGCCACCTCATCTCCCCCGCGGCCAAGGAGGACGGCCAGCACCACCGGCCACCGCGCGCTGAAGCAGAAGCCGGCCCACCCGCCATGGCCGCCTCCATGGAAGCAGAGCACCTCGGGGGAGGCCCAGGCTGCTAGATCCTCGCCGCCACCTTCCTCGGCAGCCGCGCGGAGAGGAAGGGGAGGGGAAGCCATCGCCGGCGGCTAGGGTTGGCCGCCCGAGTCGCCCCTATTGGAGTGACGCGGGGGCGAGATGCACAGCAATCATGTGTCAGCTAAACATTAATGGAAGCTCATCTTATTTGTGATAGTTTGAAGGTGCAATTCGGCTTTCCCAGCCAAAGAAAAAGATGGGACTCAATGGCATTTGACGCCAGACATAATAAGTTTTGCACGCCATATAATGTCGGTCCCATGTTTTTCTTTGGCAGGGAAAGCCGAATCTTTCTAGCAACAAAAATGGCGCTTTCACTTATTTCTCGCCATATATATGATGGGCGATCACATACTCGTTATGGACCGTGAAGCAATACGCGGTCGAAATGGCGAATAGGCTGTCACCCTTTGAGGCGGGTAGCAGATTCTGCCCCGTACGAAGCACACCATTTCATGCGTGGAAGCAAGGTGTTTTTCATGGCCACATGACAACGTTTCCTTAGCGTGTCGATGTTGATATAACCACGCAAGTTATCACGGCTCCCAGCGGCACCACACCACTCCTGACCATGCATCGTCCGGTGTAGTGAACCTTCCAGTTTTGGCGCGGCCCTCGGCACGCACGCGGCCGGTTGCATGCATCCGTCTCATTTCGTTCCATCCACCACGCACAATGCAAACACCCATCGTCACATGAAACCACCCGTTGACCTGTAGGCTCAGGTGGGGTTTAGAGGAATCGGTCAGGATTCAGACGTGCAGCGTACAATCGCGAGAGCTACAGCCAAAACTAGGCTGGCACAATGGCACTGCGTCGATCGCATAGTGCCGCAGCACCTGGGCCCTCGGCTCATGGTTACCAGTCATCAGATGCCAGTGGGTTGATCGATAATGGGATGGTTCAAAGTGTAGGCCAGACGGATGCTACCGGCCAGATCCATCGATTCGTTCGTACACAGTGACCGTTTTCGCCCAAGTATTACTACTACGTACTTACCGCTGTCTGCTCTGCGTAGCAGGAGGCCGTTTTTGGAGACGGACCAGGCATGTGAGAAAGTTTTTGGACTGGGACGAGCGCGTGAAGGAGGACTCCAGCTTAGGCAGCGACTCCCCGAACGAGAACGAGCTGGTGCTCCGCATCGCCATACAACGGTCGTGGCGGACACCGGCGGGAGCTCGAGCTCCGCTGTCTCCGTCGCTAGCTCCTCCGGGTCCCTACACTGCAATGCAGGCCACAATCGCCCATCCCGCTCCACATCGCTATAAATCCAGAGCATGGCGGCCTCCTCCCCTTCCCCTCCGGCGCCAGCACCGCCAAGGCAGTGCTGGGTGCTCGTGCTCGTGCCCGTGCCTCCTGTGCGAATGTGCATGTCGGAGTCAAAGGCCAAGGCCGCCCTCCGCAAGCGGCAGCAGGCCACGGCAGAGCTCGACTCTTCCCGCCAACTCGCCCGCTCCGCCCCCCTCCCCTCGATGCGGGTCGCTGAAAATGATGGAGTCGGATGCCGGAGTGAATAGTAGAAAACTACCACATTCCGGGCTATCGTTCCGAAAAACTACCGCTTTTTATAATTTTTCAAAAAACTACCACAAAAGTGGATGGCTGTTCCAAAAAACCCAAGTGGCCGAACGGTTAAGTTTTAACTGGGGATATGACATGTGGGGCCCGTGTCATGGATCTGAGACTGATAGTAGAATGGGGGGGTAAGTATGAGGAGGCAAGATCCTAGCTATGGAGTAGTTGTACACACGAGTTTTACGAGTTCAGGCCCTTCTCGGAGGAAGTAAAAGCCCTACGTCTCGGTGCCCTGAGGCGGTCGACTGGATTATATGTGTGTGTGTGAGTTTACAAAAGTGCGAACCCCTGTCCCAGAGGAGGGGAGTGGCTTATATAGAGTGCGCCAGGACCCCAGCTCCCCTTCGTTACACAGGGTTCAATGTTCATAAAGGTGGGGCGTTACTGGTAACGTCTACAATAAAGTGTTATAAATGCCCATAAAGCTATGGTTTAAGTCACAACCGTTGCAGAGTGGAGGCCTTCTCATCTTCTGGTAGTCGAGTGTCTTCGAGGTGGTCGAGTGTCTTCAAGGAAGTCGAGTGAGCACATCTTCATGGTCGAGTGGATGATGTTTTCTATTCGACTGCTTCTGATTCTTTGTAGAGATGTGCTTGGGGAGGGTACGTTGGACAGATTCATGACTCTACCCTAGGTACATAGCTTCATCATTAGCCCCCGAATGGATCAGGGTTTGAGTGGGGAAAGAGTTGGGAACACTTCCGACCCATTCTTTGTGCTATGAGTATATCTCATTCTGGAACAATGAGTTGAGGTGAGGATGTCGACTCCTTTCTCAGTCGCCTTGGTCCATTCTTGGTTTATGTCGAGTGAATTTTCATGGTAGGATTCCGAATGATGATGTAGTGGATGTTTGTCTTCAGTCTGACAGGTTGTTTAGCTCTCCGCGGATCTCGCGGGATCCGAATTTTGGGAAGTGCGCTAGACGGACAGAACCGAGGTTATTGGGACGGATTAGGAAAGTTTCCTCGATCCCCGCGCCACCTTTTTCGCCACGTATTGCGTGCGCGACTGTTGCGGGATTTGTTTAGATCGCCTGGGTCCACCAGTCAGTCACTCGGATGACGACCTTATAAAAGGCCTCGGACCAGGCCTCTGCCCCGTGCACTCCCATTCTCTCTTCTTCTTCTCTCAATCTCCCCGCCACGCTCGCTTCTGCCCTCGTCGCCGGACCTTTACTTGAGCTCAACCCGCCACCATGGGGAAGGAGAGGATGGTGGCGCTGGAACACGCGAAGAAGGCGACAACGAAGGCGAAGGGCAAGCGGACCAGCCGGGGCGGATCCTCGTCGAGATCCGGCTTGCCGGCGGGCTGGATCCAGGGCGACTGGATCCGCTCGACAATCACCCAGGACAACCTCGACGACCTGGTGGAGGGGGGACTGATCCCCCACAAGTCAGCACGGCTCCCAGGGAACGAAACTGAGCCGCAGCCGAGGGAGAGTGAGTGTGTTCTCCTCGCCACCCACGTAGATCGCGGATTCTCACTGCCTCCCCATCCTTTCTTCCGGGGTTTTTTGAACTTCTTTGGGGCTCAACTCCACCATTTCACCCCAAACACCATAGTCTATCTGGCCGCTTTTGTGTCGATGTGCGAAAACTTCTTGGGTTGTCGACCGCACTGGGGTCTTTTCAAACACATCTTCACCTGCCGATCCCAGTCGGTCAAAAAGGCAAGTCGAGTGACGAGAGGACACAAGTGATCTAGATGTGTGGGGGTCTGGGGATCCAGATGAGGAGCAAGAGTACTTTCCCAGCCATGATTCTTCTCGACTCGGTCCGGGGCTGGCAGTCGACTTGGTTCTACTGCAAGGATCAGCCGACCCCGGGCCAGTCGACTGGACTTCCTCATTTTCTTTGGCTCGAGTGGAGAAGCCCGCCCCCTGAAGGTAGTTCCAGAAGAGAAGGCGCAGGTCAAGGTGCTGGTCGAGTGGGTCATCCAGCTTGTCCGCGACGGGGTGACCGGGATGGACCTGCTGGAGGTCTTTCTCGGTCGACGCATCCAACCTCTTCAGGCGCGCGATCATCCAATGTGGATGTACTCTGGGCTCGAGGATCCCACTCAGATCCACCCGGAGGACGTCAGCGAGGATACCTTGGAGAAGTGGTTGATGGGGATCACCAGCAACAAAGATAACCCTCGGGGATCTAGGAGGGTGATTCCATTCGACAACTCGCACCAGTCGGAGCAGGTATAATTCTGTCTTATCAAGTATCTTTTCGATTCACCGATGACATCTTGTTTATGGTCGATTGAATTTCCTTTGATCGTTGTCCTTTCAGGCCCTCATCGACATGTACTCAATGCCCAACGGAGTGTAGGACCAAGAGGCTGAGGAAGAAGGGAGCAGTGGCGAGAGCGGCTAGGAGCATTCGGAGACCGAGGAAGACGAGGAGAGCGACGAATCGACTGGTGATGAAGAAGTCAACTTGCCTCCTCGCAGGGAGAGGAGATCCAAACAAGCCCACGACCCGACGAGTGCTCCGGACTTAGTGGCCACGCCGACTGGTCAGTCTTCGAAGCGTCCTAGGACGTCTTCCCCGACGCCGACTGAAAAGGGTCCAAAGCAGTCCAAAGTTGCGCTGTCTCCAGCGCCGAAAGCGCCGAAAGCCACCCCTTTCAAACTGCCAAAAGCTTTGCCCAGGATCAAAGTGACCGTTCCTACTATCTCCGGGTAACCATCTGACTTGTCTTTTTTGTCGACTCGATTAACCAGACGTAACCGATTGAATACGGGTCTTTGTAGTGCTGCTATGTCAGGAACCTCTTCTTTCCAGTACCGAGACGAGGAAATGGAAGATGCGGTAACCTCCAACCCAGGTATAAACTCTTGTGATCTTGTTCTGGATTCTTTGGTCGACTGCGTTCGAGTGGTTCACTTGGGGTCGAATGATCTGCCTTGCAGCTCCACCCAACATCATTGATCTTCCAGATGATGATGAAGATGTGGCTCCTAAGCCCAGGAAGAGCAAGAAGGTAGCAGCTGGCAGGGTGGCTCGGCAAGAACCAACTACAACACCTCCCATCCGTCAAGCTGAAGACGCGGGAAGGGCCTCTGTGACGTTCGCTGCATCCTTGTCGAGTGGGCATCCCACATCGTCGACTGCACCTGTGGTTCCTTCACCTGTCCAACTCCTCGCGACGGAGCTCCAAGCCGCCGCACCTGGGTCGTCTGCACACTTTTTCACCAGCTACCCCGTCCCGGACAACCAGTCGGAAGCGGCTGCGGAAGCCATCTGACATGCTGACATGATGATGGAGCGGGTGAAGACGGTGCATGAGAACAGCCAGGCTGCCTACGACGCCAGTGGCGCCCTTCGGGCCAATGTCCAGGTGAGTAGACTTTCTGACTGTTTTTGTTCTCGGAAAATCTTCTTCTATGCAATCTCCTGTTGTTTGCGTCGAATTATATCACCCACTGGGTGTTTTGTTGTTTTTGGTAGTTTCGCTCTTCCACTCAGTCTGGGCGAGTGGGATCAGAACCGGTGGGGGCACGCTAAGTGCACCCACTGGGTGTAGTCCCCGAGACCACGGTCGACTGCTGGCAGTCGACTGGGGTCTGAGTTCTTTTTTCTTTTCTTTCTACTCCTTACACTCGACTCCGGCGGGCCGGTCGAGTGGGATCAGAACCGGTGGGGGCACGCCAAGTGCACCCACTGGGTGTAGTCCCCGAGACCGCGGTCGACTTCTGGCAGTCGACTGGAGTCTGAATAGCTTGCTGCCGCTTTTTTTAACCTGGTCCAGGCGGACCGGACGAGTTGAGTCTTAGTCAGCGGGGGCACGCCAGGTGCACCCGCTGGGTGTAGCCCCTGAGACCGCAGTCGACTGTGTGCAGTCAGCTGGGGTCTAAATGGACTTCTTTGGGTTTTATTCACTCGGAAGTGAACCACCTTTAATCCTATCGATTGGTCTATCTTTTGCCTTCTGCAGAAGTCTTGTACTCTTATTTCCAAGTTTGCTGAACTCGAGGAGAAGCAGAGGCAAATCAACTTAGACTTAGAATTGGCTCAGCAAAATCTGAAAAAGCTCAAGACGAGGCCGCTGGTATGGAAGGTAACTGATTGTCGACTGACTCTCAATATATCTCTTTGATCTCTTCTTTGATTCGATTGCTTCTTTTGCAGAGAAAATGAAGTTGGCTCTGGAGAAGAAGGACTCGTACCTTGCCGCCGCGCAAAAAGCAGCCCAAGACAAAACCGCTCTCGCAGACAAGAAGCTTGCTTCAATCGGAACGCTTGAAGGAGAGGTGAACAAACTGAAATCCTGTCTTAATGAAGCTAACCGCGAAGTGACCAGTCTGAAGAAGGACAAGGTCGTCCTGAATGAAAAGTTGGAGTCTGCAATCCGCAAGAGGAATGACATAGAAGCTTATCTGAGGACTCTCGCCAAGAAGCTTTATCTCGCGCTGGAAGGTATTTCCTTTAATCCGACTATGTTAATGCTTGCGATCGGATCTTGCTCGGTTGATTGACTAACCTTTGGCTGCAGAACTCTACCAAGACTTCGACGAAGAAATTGGAAGGGTCGAGATAGGTCTGGACCCTATCGCTTCCCCAATCTGCGACGAGACTACGATGAACGTGCTCCGACTGGAGTCCCGTATCGCCAGCGCCACAAGCTACCTCGCACGCCTGAAGGAGGTTGTCTCTCGAATCGACTCATCGCTTTGGCTAGGGGCGACGCTTCAGAATGACCTGGAATCCTTGATGACTCGACTGAACGAGATCCCTGACCGAGTGCAAGAATGGAAGAAATCCTCTGCCCGGTGCGGTGCTGACGTTGCGCTGTCCTTGGTGTGAGTCCATTGCAAGGAGGCTCGTGAAGATAAGCTGGCCGCGATCAAAGTCGCTAACACCAAAAAGCACGACTTCCAGTCCTTCATGGAGACTTTCATCGTTGCCGCCACTCGGATTGCTGATGGGATCGACCTGGACTCATTCGTGGAGCCTGCCAGCCCTCCTCCGGCCGAGTGAACAGACTCATGAAACCTGAATATGCTTTAAATTTTCCTCGGAATGCTGAGTGATTGCTGTAACCGTTGAACTCCTTCAGGCTTGATGCCCGAGTACTTTTGATTTGCTGCTCGGAACCTTTAGGATTTATTTGAATTTGGTTTATTTCCGAATGTGCTTGTGTTTGTCCTCGAATGGACTTCACTCACTGCTTTGAATAGTCTTTGCGCTGGAGACGCAGCTCTGAGGTGGCGGCTCCAATCGACCTGCGCTTCATCGTCCTTGCGGATAGGGATGGAGCGGACGTTGTATTTGTGCCGCAGCTCCGAAGGAGAAGGTTGCAGTCGAACTGCACCTCGTCGTCCTTGCGGATAGGGATGGACCGAACGTTGTATTTGTGCCGCAGCTCTGAAGGAGGAGGTTGCAGTCGATCTGCACCTCGTCGTCCTTGCGGATAGGGATGGACCGGACGTTGTATTTGTGCCGGAGCTCCGAAGGAGAAGGTTGCAGTCGACCTGCACCTCGTCGTCCTTGAGGGTAGGGACGGACCGGACGTTGTATTTCTGCCGCAGCTCCGAAGGAGAAGGTTTCAGTCGACCCGCACCTCGTCGTCCTTGCGGGTAGGGACGGACCGGACGTTGTATTTGTGCCGTAGCTCCGAAAGAGAAGGGTATAGTCGACCTGCACCTTGTCGTCCTTGCAGATAGGGATATGTTTCAAACTTAGGCGAGTACCGGACTGCAGCTAAGCCTCCTAGTGAGAGAACTTAGGCGAGTACTGGACTGCAGCTAAGCCCCCAAGTGGGAGGATTGCTCTCCACTCGGTAGGATTTTTTTTCAAACTTAGGCTAGTACCGGACTGCAGCTAAGCCTCCTAGTGAAAGAACTTAGGCGAGTGCTGGACTGCAGCTAAGCCCCCGAGTGGAGGATTGCTCTCCACTCGGTAGGGTTTTTGAAACTTAGGCGAGTACCGGACTGCAGCTAAGTCTCCTAGTGAGAGAACTTAGGCGAGTGATGGACTGCAGCTAAGCCCCCGAGTGGGAGGATTGCTCTCCACTCGATAGGATTTATTCAAACTTAGGCTAGTACCGGACTGCAGCTAAGCCTCCTAGTGAGAGAACTTAGGCGAGTGCTGGACTGCAGCTAAGTCCCCAAGTGGGAGGATTGCTCTCCACTCGGTAGGATTTTTTCAAACTTAGGCTAGTACCGGACTGCAGCTAAGCCTCCTAGTGAGAGAACTTAGGCGAGTGCTAGACTGCAGCTAAGTCCCTGAGTGGGAGGATTGCTCTCCACTCAGTAGGATTTTTTCAAACTTAGGCAAGTACCAGACTGCAGCTAAGTCTCCTAGTGAGAGAACTTAGGCGAGTGCAGGACTGCAGCTAAGCCCCCGAGTGGGAGGATTGCTCTCCACTCAGTAGGATTTTTTCAAACTTAGGCTAGTACCGGACTGCAGCTAAGCCTCCTAGTGAGAGAACTTAGGCGAGTGCTGGACTACAGCTAAGCCCCCGAGTGGGAGGATTGCTCTTCACTCGGTAGGATTTTTTCAAACTTAGGCTAGTACCGGACTGCAGCTAAGCCTCCTAGTGAGAGAACTTAGGCGAGTGCTGGACTGCAGCTAAGCCCCCGAGTGGGAGGATTGCTCTCCACTCGGTAGGATTTTTTCAAACTTAGGCGAGTACCGGACTGCAGCTAAGCCTCCTAGTGAGAGAACTTAGGCGAGTACTGGACTGCAGCTAAGCCCCCGAGTGGGAGAATTGCTCTCCACTCGGTAGGATTTTCTTTCGAACTTAGGCGAAACGGATTCGCGACTAAGCCCACCCACTGGGGGATTTCAGAAGTAAATAATAACAACACAATCGAATGAGAGAACCGTAAGCTCTTGTCTTTGATAAATGAATTACAAAAGGTGTTTCTTATTACATTTTATTCGAACGAGTGCTTAAGTATAAAAGGGGCGGAGCAACTCCGCGTTCCAAGCCCGTGGCTCGTCTTTCTGATGCTCAATACTGTAAAGATGGTATGCTCCGTTGTGGAGAACTTTGGTGATGATGAAGGGGCCCTCCCAAGTCGGGGCAAGCTTGTGTGGTTTCTGTTGATCCACTCGAAGAACTAGGTCTCCTTCTTGAAAGGCTCGACCCCTCACATTTCTGGCATGGAATCGACGCAAGTCTTGCTGATAGATGGTCGACCGGATCAAGGCCATCTCTCTTTCCTCCTCCAAGAGATCGACTGAATCTTGCCGGGGCTGTTCTGCTTCCTCTTCAGAGAAGAGCTCGACTCGGGGTGTGTTGTGGAGCAGGTCACTTGGCAGAACAGCTTCGGCTCCGTAAACCAAGAAGAAAGGAGTTCGTTCGGTCGACCGATTAGGAGTCCTCAAGCCCCACATAACTGATGGAAGTTCATCAACCCAAGCACCTGCTGCGTGTTTGAGATCACGCATCAGTCGGGGTTTCAGTCCTTTGAGAATTAGGCCATTGGCTCTTTCTGCTTGTTTGTTTGACTGCGGGTGAGCGACCGAAGCGTAGTCGACTCGAGTGCCCTAAGAGGTGCAGAAAGCTCTGAACTTATCAGAATCGAAGTTCGACCCGTTGTCCGTGATGATGCTGCGTGGAACTCCATATCTGAATGTCAATTCTCTGATAAAACTGACAGCGGTGCTTGCATCAAGGTTCTTGATAGGTTTAGCTTCGGTCCATTTGGTAAACTTGTCGACTGCAACGAGCACATGAGTGAAGCCGCTCCTGCCAGTTCTCAGTGGTCCAACCATATCCAGACCCCAAACAGCAAAGGGCCAGATGAGGGGGATGGTCTTCAGGGCTGATGCCGGCTTGTGAGACATGTCGGAGTAAAACTGGCAGCCTTCACATCTGTCGACTATATCTTTCGCCATTTCATTTGCTCGTGGCCAATAGAATCCAGCTCGGTATGCTTTAGCCACGATGGCCCGAGAGGACGCATGATGACCACAGGTCCCCGAGTGGATGTCATTGAGGATCATTCGACCTTCTTCTGGTGTTATGCATTTCTGACCGACTCCAGTCACACTTTCCCTGAACAGCTGCCCTCTTATCACAGTAAAGGCCTTGGATCGACGGACGATCTGTTGAGCCTCTTATTCATCCTCCGGGAGTTCTTTCTTGAGGATGTACGCAATGTAGGGCACCGTCCAGTTGGGAGTAATGGCCAGAACCTCTATGATCAGGTCGACCACGGCTGGGACCTCGACTTCAGTCGGATCTATGGCGCTCTTAGGTTGCGGGGGCTCTTCAGTAAAAGGATCTTCCTGAACTGTCGGCGAGTGGATATGCTCCAAAAATACATTGCTGGGAATGGCTTCTCTCTTGGAACCTATCTTTGCCAAATCGTCCGCTGCTTGATTTTTCAGTCGGGCTATGTGGTGGAGTTCTAACCCCTCAAACTTCTTCTCAAGCTTTCTCACCGCGTTGCAGTACCCAGTCATGGCTGGGCTTCTGACGTCCCACTCCTTCATCACTTGATTAACTACCAAATCTGAATCGCCATAGACCATGAGGCGACGGACGCCGAGTGAGATGGCCATGCGCAACCCATACATGAGTGCTTCATATTCTGCTTCATTGTTGGAGGAATCAAAGTGAATCTGGAGGACAAATCTGAGCTTGTCTCCTCGGGGGGATACCAGAACTACTCCAGCACCGGAACCGTTCATCATCTTGGATCCGTCAAAGAACATGGTCCAGTGCTCAGAGTGAACTTGAGTCGGCAGTTGCTATTCGATCCACTCGGCGAGGAAATCTGCTATTGCTTGGGACTTGATAGCTTTCTTTGCCTCAAACTTGATATCCAAATGAAGGAGTTCAATCGCCCATTTGGCCACTCGACCAGTTGCATCTCTGTTGTGCAGAATCTCTGACAATGGAGCGTCGTTGACGACTGTAACAGAGTGTTCCGAGAAATAGTGTGCAACCTTCTTCGTGGTCATGTAAATCCCATAGACAAGCTTCTGATAATGAGGATATCTCTGCTTTGACGGGGTCAGGACTTCAGAAATATAATAAACTGGGCATTGAACCTTATAAGCTTTTCCTTCTTCTTCCCGCTCGACCGTAAGTACTGTACTGACGACTTGTCTAGTGGCTGCTATATAAAGCAGTAGAGGCTCTTTGCTGATTGGAGCAGCAAGCACCAGCTGGGTGGAAAGCAGGGCTTTTAGCTCTGCAAACGCTACATCAGCTTCTAGGGTCCACTCGAACTTGTCTGATTTCTTCATCAGTCGGTAAAGAGGCAGCACCTTTTCACCGAGGCGAGAAATGAATCGACTTAGGGCGGCCAAGCAACCAGTAAGCTTCTGGACATCATGCACACGCACAGGGCGCTTCATTCGGAGTATAGCGCCTACTTTCTCTGGGTTAGCATCGATTCCTCATTCGGAAACAAGAAAACCGAGTAACTTTCCGCCTGGAACTCCAAACGTGCACTTTGATGGATTGAGCTTGATATCATACCTTCTGAGGTTGGCAAAGGTTTCAGCAAGGTCAGTCAGTAGGTCGGAACCTTTACGTGACTTGACCACAATGTCATCCATGTATGCTTCCACATTTCGACTGATCTGAGTGAGCAGGCACTTCTGAATCATCCTCATGAATGTGGCTCCGGCGTTCTTCAAACCGAATGGCATTGTGACATAACAGAAGCACCCAAACGGGGTGATAAAAGTTGTCTTTATTTCGTCGGGCCCGTACAGACGGATCTGGTGGTACCCGGAATAGGCGTCTAAAAAGGACAAACGCTCACACCCTGCAGTCGAGTTGACTATCTAATCGATGCGAGGGAGAGGGAAGTGATCTTTCGGTCAGGCCCGATTGATATGCTTGAAATCAATACACACACATACGAAGTGAGTCGTCTTTCTTTGGGACCATGACAACATTGGCTAACCACTCGGAGTGATAAATCTCTCAGATAAACTCAACTGCCAAAAGCCGAGCCACCTCTTCACCTATTGCCTTTCTTTTCTGGACGGCGGACCGTCGAAGATGCTCTTTAACTGGTTTTACCTTCGGGTCGACTCTCAAACGATGCTCAGCCAGTCCCCTGGGAACACTCGGCATGTCAGAAGGCTTCCATGCAAAGATGTCCCAGTTCTCATGGAGGAACTGGATGAGCGCTTCTTCCTATTTGGAGTCAAGTGAGGTTGAAATGTGAGTCGGAGCAGCATTGGGATCTGTCGGGTGAATGTGAATCGACTTCGTTTCACCAGACGACTGGAATGCTGAATCTGTGGCTGGCTTCTTGTCTCGCAGCAAGTCACTCGGATCTGCATTTTTCTAGTATTCTTGCAATTCTACCACGGCCATCTGGGCGTCGGCGATCTTTGAGCCCTTCTGGAAGCACTCTTCTGCCTTCTTCTGATTACCAGAGATAGTTATCACTCCTCTGGGACCAGGCATCTTCAGTTTGAGGTAAACATGGTCGAGCCATAAATCGTGCATAAGCTGGCCTGCCTGGAAATCCACAATTTCAAACGTCAACTTTTCTTTGCGGTAATTTTTGGAATCACCGAAAACCACGTCGAGTGCAATCTGACCAAGGGATGCAGCCTTCTTACCTGGAATGACCCCATGGAAACTCATATGGCTTTCACTGAGTCTGGACATCAGAATGCCCATTCCTTTCAATGTTTCTGCATACAGTATATTCAGACCACTGCCACCGTCCATCAGGACCTTTGTCAGTCGAGTTCCTTCGACCACCGGGTCGACCACCAGTGCTTGCCTCCCAGGGGTGGCGATGTGCGCTGGATGATCAGACTGGTCGAATGTAATGGCAGTCTGTGACCACTTCAAGTAACTGGGTGTCGCCGAAGCGACCATGTTCACTTCCCTGTTGATAACTTCCAATCGACTTTTGCTCTCAACATCAGCAAAAATCATCAGAGTGGAATTCACGTGGGGATAACCATCATCATCCTCACCCTCATCCTCAGCCTTGTCTGCTTCTTTCTCTTTCTCCTTGGGCTGTTTCTCTCGGAACTGCTGGATTAGGAGGCGACACTGCCGAGTGGTGTGCTTCGGGTAAATGAAGTTGCCTTCTTCATCCTTTTTGGTGTGGATATGGCACGGCAAATCCAACACGTCATTCCCATCTTGATCTTTTACTTTCTTGCGGTTCCATGGCCCTTTGGGCTTCCCCTTGAACTTTCCTTGAACCACAGCCAAGGCTTCACCCGGAGCAGCTGGCTCGGCCTTGCGCTTTTGTTTCCGACTGGAGTTTCCTTCTCCGGCTTCGTGGGCAACTGCTTTGTGCTTGCCGCTCCGGAGTCGCTCTTCTTCTTCACCATTGGCATACTTGGTGGCAATTTCCATCATCCGAGCCAGAGTCATATTTCCTGTCCGGCCGAATTTCATATTCAACTCCCTATACCCGACTCCTTCCTTAAAAGCACAAATTGCCTGATGATCTGACACATCTTCTACCGTGTGGTGTAGGTGATCCATCTCTGGATATAATCCCTCAAAGTTTCATTCGGCTTCTGAACACAACACTGCAACTCTGTCAAACCTGCTGGTCGTTTGCAAGTGCCCTCGAATGTTCTGACAAACACTCGGGCGAGATCTTCCCAAGTATAGATGCTGCCAGGTGCTAACTGATTCAGCCACGCTCTAGCCGAGCCCTCTAACATCAGAGGAAGGTGTTTCATGGCCACTTCATCATTGCCGCCACCAATCTGGATAGCCACTCGGTAGTCTTCAAGCCAAGTGTCAGGCTTGGACTCCCCGGTGAACTTACTAATTCCAGACGCCAACCTGAAGTTGGGGGGAATCACCGCAGCTCTGATAGCTCTGCTGAAGCACTCTGGACCAGAGACATGCACCCTGTTGCTGGTTTGTGGACCTCCATCATGGCCCTCCCGGTGAGCTCTGTTTCTGTCGACCAAGCCCTGCACGAGAATAGATCTCGCATCAAAGCCTGGCTCCCTGGGGTCGATTGGAATACCTCGCCCAACACTGTGAGGGCATATGTCTTCATGCCGCCGAGGCACGTACGACCCGCTCCTCGGGGGAGGCGTGGGCACTCGACGGCGATCATCACGATCGACTCGGCGGTCATACTGCTCTCGGTTTCTGTACTGATCTCGTCGATCCCCACGTCCCTCACGCCTCGGAGGTGATCTTGGGCTATGGGCCGACTGAACTGTGTCTGCCATCACGGATCTGCTGTGGATCCTATCTCGTGACTGAGATACAACTGTATTCTGCTTCCCGCCGCCCGGAGCAAGGCTCGGATCTGCACCAGACCTCGACCAGCTTCTGACTGGGAGGGTTGGATCGACTCCGCTATCCGGGCAGTAGCAGCTAGATTCTGGATCGGGGTTCGGTATACCTGAGTTGGAGGTGGAAAAAGTTGGCGTCGATTGGACTCAGGAGCACGTTGTCGAGCGCGATCGTCGAGTGCGCGCTGGAGGTTCTCCAGTCGAGTGCGCTCAGCCAGATTGGCCAAGCACGCCTGCTCCAAGGCCTGGGCCTCGGGGGTTTCTCCAACTATAGGAGTGTGCAGGGCATCCATGTTCCGGCGACGAAGCTCTTCCCTCTGTTGCGAGGAGAGAGGTTCGGGGCGGTACTCCTCATGAACGCGCGACGGATCGCCGTTCCCGTCAACTCCGTCTTCACGGTTGAAGCCAGGAGGACTGCGTGGTCCATTGACCATCAGGACTTCTGCCGCCGAGTCACTGCTGCCGCACTCGGATGCGGTCTCTCCGGAGCCAGTCGACAGATCGAACAGGCCGTAGAGAGATTCGCCGGGCTCGATCGCCACGACTTGAGGGGTGGCCCATTGGCGGGCCACCGCATGCTTCACCCACCGCTGAAGCCTCGACCGACCGGTGCGCTTGCTCCGGCGGATCGCAGGGAGGGGGAAAGCTGCTGGAGTCGACTGGTACTAGGTCGACGGTTGCCGCAGGAGGACACCGCGGACGCACGCGCGAAAATGCACCGCCCCGCGGGCGGGGAGCGCGTCGGCATCGAGTGGTGCCTCTTGGAGCCAAGCGGAGTCGTCGGCGACAAACACGAGCGCGCCGAGACGGATCTCGCGGCCCTCAGCCAAACCTCCGCCTGGAACCATGATGAAGGGGATCGGAAAAATTGCAACTTCTCCAACAACGCTGTCGGGTTTGGGGTTCCGGCAGACCCTTGAGGTTGGAACACTGGGGTGCGCTCGGAGATCTCTCCCCTACCGATCTACGTCTGATCCTCTTGTGCGAACTAAGATGAAAATGATGAACAACACAAGAGACAAGAGGTTTATACTGGTTCGGGCCACCGTTGTGGTGTAATACGCTACTCCAGCGTGTGGTGTGGTGGATTGCCTCTAGGGCTGATGATGGACAGTACAAGGGAAGAACAGCCTCGCGAGAGGTGTTCTTGAGTTGGTGCGATGAACTGCTAGGGTGAGTTCATCGCCTCTCTCTCTCTCTGCTAGGGTTCTACCAGATCTCTCGATGTTCTTGGGGTGTCTAGATGTCTCTGGGGATCTCTAGATGTCTAGCCCTTCTCTCCTCTGTGTTGGCTATCTCTATTTATAAAGTCCCTGGGCCTCTCCCTAAATAATGAGCGGGAAGGGCGCCAACCATTGGCCATTTCGAAGGGGAACATCTAGTACAAGTTATCCTGACCAAAGGTGGTCTTCGGCTGCCAAAAGCACTCGCGATGATGCCATCTTGGGCTCCACAATGAGCTCCGTCCTGCCGTCCGGCTGGTCTTGGTCTCGTTGCACCGGAATGGCTACCTTTGCCTGATGCCTTGGCCTGTGCTTGCCCCCTTTGCACTAAAGGGGAAACAAGGACACTGCGCTGGCCGGCGCCCGCCTGGTCTCGATCGTCATGGCTTGTGCCACGGGTTCCTCGCGAGGTACCCCTGCCTTGATCTCTCCGCCTCCTCGCGAGCCTGCCTGATGAGGCTGCCTCTGAGGAAGCTTCCTGTCGTCCGCCCCGCGAGGCTTGGCCCCTTGCGAGGGTCTTTGAGCTTGAGCTGATGAAGATGGGCCGCGCTGGGCCCCCGCTTGAGCCACGCCGCAGGCCGCAGGCAGGCAAGTCTAGGGACCCCCGTTCCCAGAACGCCGATAGTAGCCCCCGGGCCCAAGGCGCGCGCAGGCTTGGCTTAGCAGAGAAGCGAAGGGGCAAGCGCGAAGCGCCGCGGGCCCTAACAGCCTGCGGCCTTGGGCGCCGTGTGGCGGTTGATTGGGAGTGGGCGCGGGCGTCTGCACTTCCCACGACGCCTCGGTAACTGCACGACTTGACAAGTCCCTGAGGTCATGGTGCTCGGCGGTTGGCCTTCCCCGGCTATAAGTACGGGGCCGCGTGAGCTTCGCCGGTTCACCCCTTTCCGTCACTCCTCCTCTTCTTCTTCCTTATCCTTGCTTCCTCTTGCGCCAATGGCACCGATCCGCCGTTTTTCAGCTGAGGAGAAGGGAAAGGCCCCTAAAGAGGGTCCTGACCCCCTCCCGCCGAAGAAGCAGCCAATCCCTTGCCACCGGGACGAAGGCGCCTGGCAGGTGGTGTCGAGGCCGTGGTACGAGCGGCCGCCGCCTGGGTTTCCGCTGCCCTTGCACGCCCGCGTCGTAGGCCCCAGGGGGGAGGGCGCCGAGCAACACCGACAGCATCGCTGCCGACGCCGGCGAGTCACAGTGGTGCGCGTCGTCCCCCTGGAGTCCACGCGGAGCGCTCCTCTCGCGAGCTTGTGCTTCACGTCGCCATGCCTCCAACTTCGTGGATCTGCCTTCCTCACTCCTTCGCCTTCGAGGTGCCGCCGAGCGGGGCCCTGGAGCTCTGGCTGCAACACGCCGACTATGGCACCCCTGCAACCGAAGCGGAGGTCGTGGTCATCGCTCCGGGCAAGGTCTTCATGACCCGGGGCTGGGGTGAGATTCCCCGGGTCTGTCGCGCAGACGGCGCCTTGGTGATCCATCTTGAATACGACGGCGCCTCCTTGATGTTCTTCAAGGTCTTTGATGCAGAAGGATGCCAGCTGGAATGCTGCCCCAAGGGAAGCGGCAGTGGTGACGAACTGGCGAGGACCAGCCCCGCCCATTGGTCCTCCTGCAGCTCCTCAGGCAGCAGCGGAGGGACTGCGGGCTTCAGCAGCTCCCCCGAACTTCTCGCGACCCCGGAGACGAGCGACAACAGCTACGAGCCTCCGAGCTCGCGCCGCGCTCGGAGTGAGGCAGCTGCCTCGGGCCGCCGACGCCACTGATCTGGATGGGGTTGGCGCCGGCGCTGGGCTGCCCACTGTTGATGATGGCGTCGCCTGGGGAGGTGCTAGCAAGTAGCATTCCTTAGGGTTTGTTCCCTGCAAGGAATTAAAGCAACGCCCCGCGGGGTTATGTAAGGCGTCTGCCGTGCTTTTGTAATTACTATATCCTTAATATGAATTAGCGTGAGGTGTCTCACTACTAGGAAAAGGCCTACTAATGGCGCACCGGTTTTTCCTACTAATGGCGCATCACTGGTGCGCCATTAGTAGCACGCCACTAGTAATTTTTACTAATGGCGCACCACTGGTGCGCCATTAGTATCTGGTATACTGATGGTGCACCAGCTAGTGCGCCATTAGTATGTAACAGCATGCGCCATTAGTGTGCCTCCCGGGGGGCCATAGGTAAGCATGGCTTTGTCATACTAATGGCGCATTCTCTGTTGATGTGCCATTAGTATCCTTTAGCATACTAATGGCGCACCTGGTGGTGATGCGCCATTAGTATGAATATTTGGTTTTTTTCCTTTTCTGACTTTTGCGCAGGTTATAAAATATATTATTAGACAGAATATAAAATATATTATTAGACAGAATATAGACAGCAACATCAGATTCATCGAATACAATAGAAGATTAGTCTCCGAATACAATTCATCATATTAGTCTCCGAATTCAAAAGACCGAACAAAGATAAAACATTACAAGTCTCAAGACCGCGAGTATCGAGTTTGTCGGAAGTAATACTAATCCTAACAAGTCCTACTAATCATCATCATACAACTTCTACTCGTTATTCATAAAAAGTCATACGATCATCATCTTGATAGTCTTCGAACCAACCCTACTTAATTGTTCATCAGCACATGATCATCAGTATTAGGCAGGACCTAAATACCCTATTTAAGCTAAAATAGCATAAAACAATATAGACCCTGACTCTCCATTATGGAGAATGGAGAACATCATGTCTCCAATTCTTGTGCTTCGCTTCCTTTTGCTTCCAAGAAGCTCCTTACGACTGTCCATACATTTTTTCCATCCTTTGATTTTCATGTCTCCACTTCTTTTAGAAATCTGGTATGGACAGTTGAGATTCGTAGGATGACCTGGCTGTATGTTCAAAAAATTAACACTACCTTTCAGATACATCATATGAGGCACACAATTCTCTGGGATTATCTGTTGAAAAACATAGTAATAACTTCATAGTTAGCAATGATGTACTAGTTTTAGAAGTATGCAAAAGATGCACGGATGTCGTAATAGTAAAAATCTTACCAGGGTATCTCCATGGTAGTTATCGTAGTTGAACACATGCACTAGTGGCACGTATTTACTATAATGTTGAGGAGTTTGTTTGTGGATAATGTAATTTTCAATGTCAGTACAAAATCCGACCAGATGATTTTTCTCCTTGTAAGTTGTTAATTCGGAGCCATCGGTGTAGTAGGTTTTGTCTACCATCTCCCGCACATTCTTTGAACAATAAAAATAAGCTGTCAATGGAAATAAGTTGTCAACTATTTTGAAATAAACAATGTAAATTAGCTAATAACTATGTTTGAGAAACTCACATAGCAGTAGAACTGGAGGCGTATCAACAAGGACCCAAATGTCCATATTGTCTTGGTTGATGTCAGGATTACGAAGATCCATGGTGATAAGCATACCCTCATCAAAACCATACATCTTTCAAAATGCTTCAGAATTTTTGCAACCAAAATGGGTTACGCTCTCAGAATTATATAGATTTACTTCAAAGTCCACATCGTGATGAGTCCTTAGGTGAATTTTCTTTGTTTCAGAAATTTCATGGTCTTCAAAATCCATCCTCTCCAAGACATAGCATCTTGCATGGCATGGGATAAGCTATACTCGAATTGTAAAATATGAAAATTACACGTTGAAATAGTTGAAGTCATGCTTAATTATGAAAATAACACTTGTCGTCGTTGTGTACCGTTTCAACTTCGAAGGTCTCCTCGAGCTTAATGCTGAAGCGCCGATCATCGTCCAGGTGAGGCATGTCGCACAGACCTCGATTGTCATGGCACCAGTCGCACTCCCCCGGGAGACTTTCGTCGTCTGATGATGATGACGACATATCCTGGGACAGCTCCCAGAATTGCTTGCCGCCCGAACCACCGGCCTCATTGTTGTGGGCCACGTTTCGCTCTAAATAGGAAAAAAGTTTGGTCAAAAAGTTGGTTATTGTCAAGGAACAAGATCATGGTCCCATCATTTAGGGTTTGTCGACACCGAAGCACCCTAAAAGCCTAAGCTTTCATCATTTAGGGTTTGTCGACGCCGAGGCACCCTAAAAGCCTAAGCGTACATCATTTAGGTTCTCATCGACACCGAGGCATCCGGGGCAGCCAAGTTAAGTTTTCATCATTTAGGGTTTATCGATGCCGAGGCACCCTAGGTTGGGCCTAATCACTTGGCACTAATCACTTGGCTCTATTGCCACCTATGGTTTAATGCAGCAAGAATGGCGCGGCAGTTGATCCTACTTAACTAAGTACTAAGATACCCAGGCCCATGCATTAGTCGCAAGTACCCCATATGTCCTATTTTTAGCAAAGTCATGCTAAAATTCACGGAAAATTTCAGCATGACCTTTGTTGAAAATAGGACATATGGAGTACCCGAATTTGCCGAAACGGAAGTTAATCGACATTCCGGCAAACTCAAGGGCCTCTCGGGGTACCTACAAATTCATCACGACACAATGGTCGGAGACAAAACCCAGCCACAGACCATATGGTCCTCTGCTTTCATATGGACAAAAATCAGCTCAACTTATGTGAGCTTCCATTCCAGATATAATATGTCTCCCAACAAAAAATCATCAATAGTTTAGCAAGTCTGTACAAACACAGAAAGAATGACAAATGTATTTTACAGATCATGGCATTGTTTTTACTATATGCACCATGGCAAATTTCTTTTCTTTTTGCAACATGGCAAATTTCTTTTGCACCGGGCCATGGCAAATATAGTCTATGCATCATGAAAATTATAGTGTATGGATCATGTCATTTTTTATTCTACATTTTTATTCTATTGATCATGCCAGGAAATTATAGTCTATGCATTTTTTTAATCTCTGGATCATGATCTAACAAAATTGCCATCTCCCATGGCAAATATAGCCTACGCATCATGGAATTTATACTGTATGGATCATGGCATTTTTTTGTCTATAGGATTATTGTTTGTGTGCATACATGCAGAGTATCAGCTCAGAGGTCTCTGTTTAACAGTGATAAGTCAACGACAAGGAACATCAAGCTTATAATAAAATCTCTTAGAACCTTATGAGAGTATGTACATATACAGATTTTGTTTACTAGCTTGGCACATGTCAAGTCTCACTTGCAGGTGCACTTTTTTTTCTTTCAAAGCACACCCCTTTGTTTCAGCTATCTATATATCTTGTTCTATGTTGCATTTTTAATTCCTGATGTTAACAAGAGTGTTTGTCAAAAGGAAAAACAAAGTTCATGGCAGTGTAGCTAGCTTCTCATGCATCCCTCTTATCATCTAGCTAGCTAACACTTGAATCCATGATGCTTCCAGACTTGAGCATTGAGAGTTTTAGACTAGAACTCACCTCGATGGACGCGGTCACACACGAGGTCGTAGACGGCGGTGGAGCAGAGACAAGGTCACAGACACGGTTGTGGTGCTCCAGTGGACGCGGCTGCATCAATCGTTTGAATTGGCATTCAATCAAACACCTCACAGGCAAGAATAGAAGGTGGAGACAGAGAAGAGAGGGGATCGAGCAGAGAGGGAGAGCGCAAGGAGGGAGGAGCAGAGATGGGAGTCTAGGGGGAGGGAGCTTACGGGCGGAGGAGGACGGGCGGAGGAGGAGGGGGCTTACGGGCGGCGGCGAGACGGTTGCGGGTCGGCGGCGGTCGTCGTCCTGCACCCCGTGCGGTCGGCGGCGGCGGGTTGGTTGGGGGCCGCGGCGGCTTGCTGTCCGGTGGGCGGCGGAGGAGCTGCAGTGGAGGGGGCGCAGGGGCGCGGGGGCGGCGGCGCACGTAGGGGCGGCGGCGTCATGGGTCGTCGGGGCAGCGGCGCGCAACGGCTGAGAGACGATGTGAGATGGGATCGGCCGGGGATTGGGGCCGAGATTTTAGTCGGGGGAGGTATAGCAATGGCGCACCACCTAGCGGTGCGCCATAAGTAAGTTTTTTTTCTGATAGCAATGGCGCACCCTCCTCTGGTGCGCCATTAGTAACTTTTTAATTGAAAATATCATCAAATTTGTTATTTGAAGATATCATCAAATTTCTTATTTCAAAATATCATCAAATTTGTTATTTAAAAATATCTTCAAAAAGTGGGGGAGGGTGCGGGTGTCGGCAGCGGCGGTGGAGCGAGCCGGGGGAAGGTGCGGGGTGTCGTCGGTGGCGGTGGAGTGGGGGGTGCTCGGCGGCGAGGGGGATCTGGCGAGGGGGATAGCTATCGAGAGGGAGGGGGATCGAGATCGAGTGTCCTCATGAATATTCAATATATTTTCATATTGAATACAATCGATCTTCTGTAGGCCCGAGAAATATTTTTCATATTGAATACAAAAATATTCATGATATCAAAAAGTGCCCGAGAAATGAAGGCTACAATTTAAATACAATCGATCTTAGCTAGCTATCTGTTCACAATCTTCTTGCCCTTCTTTTTCGCAAATGGAGTTCTTCTGTGGAACGGGCGTCCTTTAGGTAGGGTGGTCCGGCTTCTTCTTGTGGTGTATGCTGCTACTTCATCATCATCGTCATGTTCGATCTTCGGGTCGCCGTACTTGTCGAAGTCTTGCTCATTGGCTACTCCATCCATTCCGATGATCTTCCTTTTGCCTCTCCTCACGACAACACGACTGGGCTTTGACGGATCGGTAATGAAGAAGCATTGGTCCACTTGTGAAGCCAGTACCCATGGCTCATTTTTCGCGGTGACGTTTGCGCCCGCGGTCTTGGATTTGGCTTCGGGTATAACCATGGTGGTGAAATACCTGTCTTCTTTTAGGACGCTCTTGGCCCATCTGACACGGAACATCGGGACCTTCTCTCCAGCGTAGCTCAGCTCCCAGATCTCCTCGATCCTTCCGTAGTATCTATCCTTGTCGTTACCAGTGTAGGATTCCATCGTTACCCCGGAGTTCTGATAACCATCGCTCTTCATGTCCTTGTCCTCGGTGTAGAATGTGTAGCCGTTGATATCGTACGCCTCATAGGTCATCAGGTTGTGCTCGGCGCCCTGTGACAAGGCGAATATGAGTTGTTCTTCCGCGGAAGAATCCTCATGTAAAGGGTACGACAGAAGCTTCTGCTTGAACCAACGCGTGAAACATGAGTTGTGCTCTTTGAGTATATCTCCGTCCGTCCTCTGTTGGCCTCGGTCATTGTACGTCTTCTCAATAAAGGTTTTGTGCTCTACCACCCAAGGATCGACCACGTCTATGTGTTGTAGCGCGACTAGGTTTGCTCTTTCAAAGTCGGCGAGTCGACCCTCGAAGTCGACATGCATTTCGCGGCGAACCTCACGGTGACCCCATCCAGCGAGCCTGCCGACGTGCCTGTTGACGGGCAGACCAACGGGGTTCTCGATGCCTAGATAATTCGTGGAGTAGGAGATGCACTCTTCGGTCAGAAAGCCCCTGGCTATACTTCCCTCTGGACGTGACATGTTGCAAACATATCCTTTAATGACACCATTCATCCTTTCGAACGGCATCATGCTGTGCAGGAACGTCGGCCCGAGTTGGATGATATCCTCCACGATATGGACCAGCAGATGCACCATAACGTCGAAGAATGCGGGCGGGAAGTACATCTCAAGCTCGCATAGTATCACCACAATCTCTTCCTGTAGCCTTCTGAGTTGCCTCACGCCAATCGACTTCCGAGAGATGATGTCGAAAAAGTTGCATAGGCCAAATAGCGTTTCATGGATGTGCGCGTCCATGATCCCACGGATTGCAACTGGAAGTATCTGCGTCATCAGCACGTGACAGTCGTGAGACTTCATTCCGCTGAACTTTTGCTTCGCTGGGTCTAGGTATCTGCTTATCTTCCCCGCGTAACCGTAAGGAAGTTTTACTCCTAGGAGGCAGGTGAAAAACTGCTCGATCTCCTCCTGACTTAGAGTGAAGCACGCGGGAGGGTAGTCATTTCCGGTCTTCTTGGCCTTTTTGCCTTTGCGATGACTTTCTGTGTCCTGCTTCGCCCCATCATCATCATCATCATCATCATCATCATTATCATCATTAGTGTGAAGCTCCTGCCTGATGCCCATTGATTTCAAGTCTGCCCTTGCTTTCGGCCCATCTTTGGTCCTCTCTGGCATGTTGAGCAGGGTACCAAGCAGACTCTCGCACACGTTCTTCATGATATGCATGACATCAAGGCTGTGAGGCACACGGTGGATCTTCCAGTACGGCAAGTCCCAGAAAACAGACCTCATTTTCCATACCTTCAGCAGCGGCTCTGGCGCCTTTTGCTTCTTTCCCGGCAGTGGGCAGTCTTTCTAATTTTTCAACAGCTCGTCTATTTCCTCGCCGCTCCTCGTACACGGGCGTTTTCGGGGTTCGGTTTCACCATCGAACAGATCCTTGCGTTTCCTCCACGGGTCATCGTCGCGAAGCCACCTTCGATGTCCCATGAACATGGTTTTCGAAGACCCGGGATCTCTATCTAGCTGGCGATATGTTGTGTCATCCATGCACCTTACGCATCCAGAAAATCCGTGGACTACCTGCCCCCCGAGATATCCGTAACCGAGATAGTCATGCACCGTCGTGAGCAGTGCAGCTCTCATAGGGAAATATTCTTTCTCTGCGGCGTCCCACATATTGGCTGGAGTTTTCCATAGCGTGTCTAGCTCCTCCTTCAGCAGCCCCAGATACAGATTGATGTCGTTCCCTGGTTGTTTCGGCCCTTCAATTAGCATACTCATGTGAATGTACTTCCTCTTCATGCACAACCAGGGGGAAGGTTGTACATCCACACAAACACAGGCCAGGTGCTATGTGTGCTTCTCTGGCTGCCAAACGGATTGACTCCATCGCTGCTCGCGCCCAGCACGATGTTCCTTGGATCCTTCCCAAATTCTGGGTATTCGAAGTTCAACGCTTGCCACTGGCTCGCATCCTTAGGGTGACTCAGCATCTTGTCTTTTTTATTTATCTCTGGATCATTTCCGTCATCTTCCCGCTTCTTCTCCTCCCTATCCGCGTGCCAACGCAGGAGCTTTGCTACCTTAGGGTCCGCGAAATACCGCTGCAGACGAGGAGTGATCGGAAAGTACCACACCGATTTTCGAGGAGCTTTCTTCCTCTTCTTGTATCGAGTGACGCCGCACACCGGACATATGGTAGACTCCCCGTGATCGTCCCGATAAATGATACAATTGTTCATGCACACATGGTATTTCACGTGCGGTAAATCCAGAGGACACACGATTTTCTTCGCCTCCTCGAAACTGGTCGGGCACTTGTTCCCCTTGGGAAGACGTTCGTGCCAGAATGACATGTTCTCGTCGAAGCATGCGTCGGTCATTTTTTGTTTTACCTTCATCTCCAGAGCCATGAGCGTTACTTTCAGGTGGGTATCCTTGGGCCTGCATCCTTCATACAATGGAGTAACCGCGTCTATCTCCAGTTGATCCAGCTTGGCTTTCTCTCAGGCGGCAGCTCTTGCGTTATCCGTCTTCTTGAGAAGCAGCTCTTGAATATGAGGGTCCTGCACCCAGCCTCCATCGTCGTCTGCTCCGGCATCTTCATCTTCATGATCATGCCCTTCATCTTGATCTTCCTCATCATCATGTACGACATCTTCTACATGATGACCGTGTACAGCATCACCGTCGTGATCATGTCCTGGAGATTCTTCGTCTTCTCTCCCGCCCTTGCCGCGGTGGTACTTGTCTTGTTGCCCTTCCTCATTTCTTGCCCGGCCCCGGCCATGGACGACTTCATAGTCATCTTCATCACCTTGCCACCGATAGCCATCCATGAAACCACGCAAGAGCAGGTGGTCCCGCACCTGCCCGGAATCCGGGTCCGCAATAAGGCTCTTCAGCTTGCATCTTCGACACGGACATCTTATCTCCGTCTCGTTCTTTTGAAGCATCTCAGCCTTCGCGGAGCTCAAAAACCTATTCACGATGCCTTCAGTCATCGTGCGGACCATGGTCGCCTGCGGGGTAGAGCAAAACGATATTTTAGAACCAAGAAAAAATTTGGCATGACCTTCCCTAAAAATAGGACCAAAAAGAATGCATAGTGCCAAAATTCTCGCCGAAACGGAAATGAATCAAAACATTCCGGCAAAATATTGGCAACTATCGCATTTCAAATACCGGTACCTTCAAACACAAACATATATGCAACACCACAAACACATGCAACACCACAAACATACATAGATCTAGCTAGGCTACAAAAAGTGCATGTGCACGTTGTTGGAGCGAGCTAGGGAGAAAAAAAGTAGATCTACATCATGAAGATAGCTTTCCCCTTACTTACCTATCAAAAAAAAGGTAATTTCACCACTTAATTTTGATGAATCTATGGTGCAAATGAGGTGAGGGGAGGAGGCAGCCGAAATCTTGGAGAAGGAGGTGGAGGGAATGAAGTGGGGAAAGTGAGTGGGTAGGTGTGGGGCTGTCCAAAATATCTTGTTGGGGTCCCAGGTTACTAATGGCGCACCACAAGGAAATGCGCCATTAGTAACCCTTGGTTACTAATGGCGCACCTGCGGTGGTGCGCCATTAGAAGTTTTGCAAAAAAGTAAAAAATATAAATATATATACTAATGGCGCACAGTCTAATAGTGCGCCATTACTAGTTTAAACTAGTAATGGCGCACTGTGAAACGGTGCGCCATTAGTAGTTTTGCAAAAAAAAGAATAAGAAAAAAATTACAGTAATGGCGCACTCTCTGCCAGGTGCGCCATTACTAGTTAGAACTAGTAATGGTGCATTGTCTACCTGATGCGCCATTAGTATGTATGGAAAAATGGAAAAAAATTAATACTAGTGGCGCACCCTGTTTCTGGTGCGCCATTAGTGTCTTCCACACTAATGGCGCATCACCAACAGGTGCGCCATTAGTATATAGTAGTGGCGCACTGCTTCCCTGGTGCGCCATTAGTATCAATCCTATCTATAGCCCTTTTCCTAGTAGTGTCTGTTCTGTTCCGGCTAAGCTCCCCCTTTCTATCCTCACGAGGACTTGGCGCTCTACGCTGACAGGTCCCAGTCCCCAGGCAAGCTTCAGCCGTCGCTGGTATGCCAGGTCGCGATGCCATGGTCAAGGCCAGGAGGTGAGCGGCCCGAGGTCCGGTAAGAGCCCCCGAATCGTGATGCTCGGGAGGTCCCCTTTAGCGCTCAAGCAATCCTTGTTGGGCGAGAAAGGAAGGTAGCGTCGCCGTGACAGAGTTGCACTGGGCGGGGATTTAGCGCTGAGTTGGTCTAGCTTTTGTGACGGCGCAACTTATCTTGTGTGTCTGGCGTAGTTCCTCGGAGAGGCGCCTGGCCCTAGAGGCCGTGGTCGAGGCACTGCTGGGTTAGGCCCTCGCGAGCTTCCTCCCACTCCCCCGCACTTTCCTTAACGCTCTACGTCCTCAGGTCCCAGCCCTCGAGCGAGCTCAGCCGCCGCTGGTATGACAGGTCGCGATGCCGTGGGTCAAGGCCAAGGGGTGAGGGCTAGAGAGCTAGTAGGAGCCCATGAGTCGCGATGCTCAGGTACCCCCCCTTTTAACGTGCAAGCGGTCCGTGCCGAAGAGAGGGAGAGAGAGCTCACGATGCCCCCAATGTTGCTCCTAGAGTAGGTCCTGCACACCAATCATGAGGAGAAATAAGGCCTGTCGTTACGGTCGCCGGCCAACCTATGGTCACTCCGAGGAAGCGGTCAGGGCACTGAGGGCCTGGTGAGGTGGCGCCGTGTGGGGTTGCCGCGGCCAGAGCTCGACCACTCAGGTTTATCAACGCTGCAGGGACGGACCCGTGCGCACGCACCTTGCCAGAGCGAGCGGCTCTTCAAATAAGCGTCGATCAAGCAGGTGATTAGGTCAGGTATGTTAAGCACATAGGAGGAAATCCAATTTCAAGCAAGCGCAGGTAAAAGCAACCGCCGCTGGGTCGGGCCCGAGCGGCATGGGGATGATGCAGCCCGAGGGGCGCCCCCAACAAGGTAAATAAAGAGCATAAACAAAATGGATACATGCCGCGGGGACGGACCCACGTGGCCTGGGAATGGTGCAGCCCTGTGGGCGCTCCCAGCTGAAAGTAGAACTCTGAAAGATGTCACCTGGTGCTGTTGAAGATGAAGTGATGCTGAGGAAGTGAGCGATGCGCGGTGAAGATGTCGGCCCTCATGAGCCCCCAGGCCTAGGGGCCTCGGGAGGCTCTGGTGGCACGTGCAGGTCTTCGGGGACCATCGCCACCTCCGCCAGGACCGCGTGACGCCTGACCTCCTGAGCCTCCAGAATGCTCCTCAACAGGCGCTGATGTGCGGCGACCATGCTCGGCAGGCCGAAGGGCATGCGAACGTAGCTGTGGGGTGGTCCCACGCAGTGCCCTACGGCCGAAGGCCATAGACGCTCCTGGGACGTAGCTCGGTTGAGCCCTGGTACGTCGACGCAGACGCGCAGTCCTGCATCCTCGCCTGGATGTGGGGCCACGGCAGGCAAGCGGCGGCTGCCGTGCATGACTCTGGACTCTTGTAGCTCTTGGGTGTTCCTTGCGATGAACTCCTGAGGGTTTTGTCTCCTTTGACTTGTACCTTTCTAAGGGAAGCGTGCCTGGAAGCACCCCTCCAAGTGGTGCCCGAGCGCCTCCCCCGCGACCTTGGCAAGGTCGGTGGCTCTCCAAGAGAGAGCCCCCGAGCCCTGCCTGAGGAGGGCGCCGGGCGCGCCTTCCTATGCGCGAGAGGGCGGCGCTCCCTGATCGGGCGCAAATCCTGACGCAATACCTCCGGAGGTGCCTGCTTCCTTGTGGCTCTGGCCAGGTGAGGTCTTCTTCTTCTTGAGGGTCGCCTCGGGAGGCCTCCCGCTCCTGCGATCTGGGTCTTCGATTGCTGCGGCTTGGAACGCACGCTCAAGCGAGCACACTGCGTCCCTTTCTTCACAGGGTACGTGTTGGGGAACGTTGCAGAAAACAAAAAATTTCCTACTCGTTTCACCAAGATCCATCTAGGAGTTCATCTAGCAATGAGTCATCGGATGCAACTACATACCTTTGTAGATCGCGTGCGGAAGCGTTCAAAGAACGGTGATGATGTAGTCAAACACGACGTGATCCAAATCACCGATGACCAAGAGCCGAACGGACGGCACCTCCGCGTTCAACACACGTACGGGACGGGAGACGTCTCCTCCTTCTTGATCCAGCAAGGGGGAAGGAGAGGTTGATGAAGATCCAGCAGCACGATGGCGTGGTGGTGGATGCAGGGCGTCACAGTAGCAGGGCTTCGCCTATACTACGAGAGAGAGACGTAACGGGGAGAGAGGGAGGCGCCAGGGGCTGGTGTATCAAGTCCCTCCTCTCCCCCACTATATATAGGAGGGCCAAGGGGGGGGTGCGCCAGCCTAGGAGATCCAATCTCCTAGGTGCGGCAGCCAAGGGGAGGTTTCCCTCCCCCCCCCCCAAGGCACCTAGAGGTGCCTTCCACCATTGGGACTCTTCCCTTAAGTGGAACCCTAGGCGCATGGGCTTTTGGGGCTGGTGCCCTTGGCCCATCTAGGCCAAGGCGCACCCCCTACAGCCCATGTGGCCCTCCGGTACAGGTGGCCCCACCCGGTGGGCCCCCGGGACCCCTTCGGTGGTCCCGGTACAATACCGATAACCCCGAAACTTGTCCCGATGGCCGAAACAGCACTTCCTATATATAATTCTTTACCTCCGGACCATTCCGGAACTCCTCGTGACGTCCGGGATCTCATCCGGGACTCCGAACAACATTCGGGTTACTGCATATACATATCTTCACAAGCCTAGCGTCACCGAACCTTAAGTGTGTAGACCCTACGGGTTCGGGAGACAAGCAGACATGACCGAGACGACTCTCCGGTCAATAACCAACAGCGGGATCTGGATACCCATGTTGGCTCCCACATGCTCCACGATGATCTCATCGGATGAACCACGATGTCGAGGATTCAATCAAACCCGTATGCAATTCCCTTTGTCAATCGATATGTTACTTGCCCGAGATTCGATCGTCGGTATCCCAATACCTCGTTCAATCTCGTTACCGGCAAGTCACTTTACTCATACCGTAATGCATGATCCCGTGACCAGACACTTTTTCACTTTGAGCTCATTATGATGATGCATTACCGAGTGGGCCCGGTGATACCTCTCCGTCATACGGAGTGACAAATCCCAGTCTTGATCCGTGTCAACCCAACAGACAATTTCGGAGATACCCGTAGTCTACCTTTATAGTCACCCAGTTACGTTGTGACGTTTGGTATACCCAAAGCACTCCTATGGTATCCGGGAGTCACACAATCTCATGGTCTAAGGAAAGGATACTTGACATTGGAAAAACTCTAGCAAACGAACTATACGATCTTGTGCTATGTTTAGGATTGGGTCTTGTCCATCACATCATTCTCCTAATGATGTGATCTCGTTATCAATGACATCCAGTGTCCATAGTCAGGAAACCATGACTATCTGTTGATCAACGAGCTAGTCAACTAGAGGCTTACTAGGGACATGTTGGTGTCTGTTATTCACACATGTATTACGATTTCCGGATAACACAATTATAGCATGAATAAAGACAATTATCATGAACAAGGAAATATAATAATAATGCTTTTATTATTGCCTCTAGGGCATATTTCCAACAGTCTCCCACTTGCACTAGAGTCAATAATCTAGTTACATTGTGATGAATCGAACACCCATGGAATTCTGGTGTTGATCATGTTTTGCTCTAGGGAGAGGTTTAGTCAACGGATCTGCTACATTCAGGTCCGTATGTACTTTACAAATATCTATGTCTCCATCTTGAACATTTTCACGAATGGAGTTGAAGCGACGCTTGATGTGCCTTGTCTTCTTGTGAAACCTGGGCTCCTTGGCAAGTGCAATAGCTCCAGTGTTGTCACAGAAAAGTTTGATTGGCCCCGACGCATTGGGTATGACTCCTAGGTCGGTGATGAACTCCTTCACCCATATTGCTTCATGTGCTGCCTCCGAGGCTGCCATGTACTCCGCTTCACATGTAGATCCCGCCACGACGCTTTGCTTGCAACTGCACCAGCTTACTGCCCCACCATTCAAAATATACACGTATCCGGTTTGTGACTTAGAGTCATCCAGATCTGTGTCGAAGCTAGCGTCGACGTAACCCTTTACGACAAGCTCTTCATCACCTCCATAAACGAGAAACATTTCCTTAGTCCTTTTCAGGTACTTCAGGATATTCTTGACCGCTGTCCAGTGTTCCTTGCCGGGATTACTTTGATATCTTCCTACCAAACTTACGGCAAGGTTTACATCAGGTCTGGTACATAGCATGGCATACATAATAGAACCTATGGCTGATGCATAGGGGATGACGCTCATCTCTTCTATATCTTCTGCCGTGGTCGGACATTGAGCTGAGCTCAATTTCATACCTTGTAACACAGGCAAAAACCCCTTCTTAGATTGATCCATATTGAACTTCTTCAATATCTTATCAAGGTATGTGCTTTGTGAAAGACCTATGAGGCGTCTCGATCTATCCCTATAGATCTTGATGCCTAATATATAAGCAGCTTCTCCAAGGTCCTTCATTGAAAAACTCTTATTCAAGTAGGCCTTGATGTTATCCAAGAGTTCTATATCATTTCCCATCAAAAGTATGTCATCTACATATAATATGAGAAATGCTACAGAGCTCCCACTCACTTTCTTGTAAACGCAGGCTTCTCCATAAGTCTGCGTAAACCCAAACGCTTTGATCATCTCATCAAAGCGAATGTTCCAACTCCGAGATGCTTGCACCAGCCCATAAATCGAGCGTTGAAGCTTGCACACCTTGTCAGCATTCTTAGGATCGACAAAACCTTCCGGCTGCATCATATACAATTCTTCCTTAAGGAAACCATTAAGGAATGCCGTTTTGACGTCCATTTGCCATACCTCATAATCGTAAAACGCGGCAATTGCTAACATGATTCGGACGGACTTTAGCTTCGCTACCGGTGAGAAAGTCTCATCGTAGTCAACCCCTTGAACTTGTCGATAACCCTTAGCGACAAGTCGAGCTTTATAGATGGTCACATTACCATCCGCGTCTGTCTTCTTCTTAAAGATCCATTTATTTTCTATGGCCCGCCGTTCAACGGGCAAGTCAGTCAAAGTCCATACTTCATTTTCATACATGGATCCTATCTCGGATTTCATGGCTTCTAGCCATTTGTCGGAATCCGGGCCCGCCATCGCTTCTTCATAGTTCGAAGGTTCACCATTGTCTAACAACATGATTTCCAAGACAGGGTTGCCGTACCACTCTGGTGCGGAACGTGTCCTTGTGGACCTTCGAATTTCAGTAGGAGCTTGATCAGAAGTATCTTGATCATTATCATTAACTTCCTCTCTAGTCGGTGCAGGCACCTCAGGAACATTTTCTTGAGTTGCGCCATTTTCCGGTTCAAGAGGTAATACTTCATCAAGCTCTACTTTCCTCCCACTTACTTCTTTCGAGAGAAACTCTTTCTCTAGAAAGGACCCATTCTTGGCAACAAAGATCTTGCCTTCGGATCTGAGGTAGAAGGTGTACCCAATAGTTTCTTTTGGGTATCCTATGAAGACGCATTTTTCCGACTTGGGTTCGAGCTTTTCAGGTTGAAGTTTCTTGACATAAGCATCGCATCCCCAAACTTTTAGAAACGACAGCTTAGGTTTCTTCCCAAACCATAATTCATACGGTGTCGTCTCAACGGATTTCGACGGAGCCCTATTTAAAGTGAATGCGGCAGTCTCTAAAGCATAGCCCCAAAAAGATAGCGGTAAATTGGTAAGAGACATCATAGATCGCACCATATCTAATAGAGTGCGATTACGACGTTCAGACACACCGTTACGCTGAGGTGTTCTAGGCGGCGTGAGTTGTGAAACTATTCCACATTTTCTTAAGTGTGTGCCAAATTCGTGACTCAAGTATTCTCCTCCACGATCTGATCGTAGAAACTTGATTTTCCTGTCACGTTGATTTTCAACCTCACTCTGAAATTCCTTGAACTTTTCAAAGGTTTCGGACTTGTGTTTCATTAAGTAGATATACCCATATCTACTTAAATCATCAGTGAGCATGAGAACATAACGATAGCCACCGCGAGCCTCAACACTCATTGGACCGCACACATCAGTATGTATGATTTCCAATAAGTTGGTTCCTCGCTCCATTGTTCCTGAGAACGGAGTCTTGGTCATCTTACCCATGAGGCATGGTTCGCACGTGTCAAATGATTCATAATCAAGAGACTCTAAAAGTCCATCTCCATGGAGCTTCTTCATGCGTTTGACACCTATGTGACCAAGGCGGCAGTGCCACAAGTATGTGGGACTATCATTATCAACCTTACATCTTTTGGTACTCACATTATGAACATGTGTAGTATTACGTTCGAGATTCATAAAGAATAAACCATTCACCATCGGAGCATGACCATAAAACATATCTCTCATATAAATAGAACAACCATTATTCTCGGATTTAAATGAGTAGCCATCTCGAATTAAACGAGATCACGATACAATGTTCATGCTCAAAGCTGGCACTAAATAACAATTATTAAGGTTTAAAACTAATCCCGAAGGTAGATATATAGGTAGCGTGCCGACGGCGATCACATTGACCTTGGAACCATTCCCGACGCGCATCGTCACCTCGTCCTTTGCCAGTTTCCGCTTATTCCGCAGCCCCTGCTTTGAGTTACAAATGTGAGCAACTGCACCGGTATCAAATACCCAGGAGCTACTACGGACACTAGTAAGGTACACATCAATTACGTGTATATCACATATACCTTTTGTTTTGCCGGCCTTCTTGTCTGCTAAGTGTTTAGGGCAGTTCCGCTTCCAGTGACCGCTTCCCTTGCAATAAAAGCACTCAGTCTCGGGCTTGGGTCCATTCTTTGGCTTCTTCCCGGCAGCTTGCTTGCCGGGCGCGGCAACCTCCTTACCGTCCTTCTTGAAGTTCTTTTTACCCTTGCCTTTCTTGAACTTAGTGGCTTTATTGACCATCAACACTTGATGTTCCTTCTTGACTTCTACCTCCGCTGATTTCAGCATTGAGAATAACTCAGGAATGGTCTTTTGCATCCCCTGCATGTTGAAGTTTATCACAAAGCTCTTGTAGCTTGGTGGAAGCGACTGGAGGATTCTGTCAATGACCGCATCATCCGGGAGATTAACTCCCAGCTGAGACAAGCGGTTATGTAACCCAGACATAGTGAGTATGTGCTCACTGACAGAACTATTTTCCTCCATCTTACAGCTGAAGAACTTATCGGAGACTTCATGTCTCTCGATCCGGGCATGAGCTTGAAAAACCATTTTCAGCTCTTCGAACATCTCATATGCTCCATGTCTCTCAAAACGCTTTTGGAGCCCCGGCTCTAAGCTGTAAAGCATGCCGCACTGAACGAGGGAGTAGTCGTCAACACGTGCCTGCCAAGCGTTCATAACGTCTTGGTTCTGTGGGACGGGAGCTTCACCTAGCGGTGCTTGTAGGACATAATCTTTCTTGGCAGCTATGAGGATGATCCTCAGGTTCCGGACCCAGTCCGTATAGTTGCTGCCATCGTCTTTCAGCTTGGTTTTCTCTAGGAACGCGTTGAAGTTGAGGACTACGTGGGCCATTTGATCTACAAGACATATTGTAAAATATTTTAGACTAAGTTCATGATAATTAAGTTCATCTAATCAAATTATTAATGAACTCCCACTTAGATTAGACATCCCTCTAGTCATCTAAGTATTACATGATCCGAGTTAACTAGGCCGTGCCCGATCATCACGTGAGACGGACTAGTCAACATCGGTGAACATCTTCATGTTGATTGTATCTTATATACGACTCATGCTCGACCTTTCGGTCTTCTGTGTTCCGAGGCCATGTCTGTACATGCTAGGCTCGTCAAGTCAACCTAAGTGTTTGCATGTGTAAATCTGTCTTACACCCGTTGTATGTGAACGTCTGAATAAAACACCCGATCATCACGTGGTGTTTTGAAACAGCGAACTGTCACAACGGTGCACAGTTAGGGGGAACACTTCTTGAAATTATTATGAGGAATCATCTTATTTACTACCGTCGTTCTAAGCAAACAAGATGCAAAACATGATAAACATCACATGCAATCAAATAATAAACGTGACATGATATGGCCAATATCACATAGCTCCTTTGATCTCCATCTTGGGGCTCCATGATCATCTTGTCACCGGCTTGACACCATGATCTCCATCATCATGATCTCCATCATCGTGTCTCCATGAAGTTGCTCGCTAACTATTACTTCTACTACTATGGCTAACGCGTTTAGCAATAAAGTAAAGTAATTTACATGGCGTTTCTCAATGACACGCAGGTTATACAAAAAAATAAAGACAACTCCTATGGCTCCTGCCGGTTGTCATACTCATCGACATGCAAGTCGTGATTCCTATTACAATAGCATGAACATCTCATACATCACATATAGATCATTCATCATTCATCACAACTTTGGCCATATCATATCACAAACCACTTGCTGCAAAAACAAGTTAGACGTCCTCTAATTGTTGTTGCAAGTTTTACGTGGCTGAATTAGGGTTCAAGCAAGAACGTCTTCTTACCTACGTTAAAGCCACAACGTGATTTGTCAACTTCTATTTACCCTTCATAAGGACCCTGTTCATCGAATCCGCTCCAACTAAAGTGGAAGAGACAGACACCCGCCAGCCACCTTATGCAACTAGTGCATGTTAGTCGGTGGAACCGGTCTCACGTAAGCGTACGTGTAAGGTTGGTCCGGGCCGCTTCATCCCACAATGCCGCTGAAGCAAGAAAAGACTAGTAGCGGCAAGAAAGCTGACAAATCTACGCCCACAACAAATTGTGTTCTACTCGCACAAGAAGAACTACGCATAAACCTGGCTCTGATACCACTGTTGGGGAACGTTGCAGAAAACAAAAATTTTCCTACTCGTTTCACCAAGATCCATCTAGGAGTTCATCTAGCAACGAGTCATCGGATGCATCTACATACATTTGTAGATCGCGTGCGGAAGCGTTCAAAGAACGATGATGATGTAGTCGAACACGACGTGATCCAAATCACCGATGACCAAGCGCCGAACGGACGGCATCGCCACGTTCAACACACGTACGGGACGGGAGACGTCTCCTCCTTCTTGATCCAGCAAGGGGGAAGGAGAGGTTGATGAAGATCCAGCAGCACGACGGCGTGGTGGTGGATGCAGGGCGTCACAGTAGCAGGGCTTCGCCTATACTACGAGAGAGAGACGTAACGGGGAGAGAGGGAGGCGCCAGGGGCTGGTGTATCAAGTCCCTCCTCTCCCCCACTATATATAGGAGGGCCAAGGGGGGGGTGCACCAGCCTAGGAGATCCAATCTCCTAGGTGCGGCAGCCAAGGGGAGGTTTCCCTCCCCCCCAAGGCACCTAGAGGTGCCTTCCACCATTGGGACTCTTCCCTTAAGTGGAACCCTAGGCGCATGGGCTTTTGGGGCTGGTGCCCTTGGCCCATCTAGGCCAAGGCGCACCCCCTACAGCCCATGTGGCCCCCCGGGACAGGTGGCCCCACCCGGTGGGCCCCCGGGACCCCTCCGGTGGTCCCGGTACAATACCGATAACCCCGAAACTTGTCCCGATGGCCGAAACAGCACTTCCTATATATAATTCTTTACCTCCGGACCATTCCGGAACTCCTCGTGACGTCCGGGATCTCATCCGGGACTCCGAACAACATTCGGGTTACTGCATATACATATCTTCACAAGCCTAGCGTCACCGAACCTTAAGTGTGTAGACCCTACGGGTTCGGGAGACAAGCAGACATGACCGAGACGACTCTCCGGTCAATAACCAACAGCGGGATCTGGATACCCATGTTGGCTCCCACATGCTCCACGATGATCTCATCGGATGAACCACGATGTCGAGGATTCAATCAAACCCGTATGCAATTCCCTTTGTCAATCGATATGTTACTTGCCCGAGATTCGATCGTCGGTATCCCAATACCTCGTTCAATCTCGTTACCGGCAAGTCACTTTACTCATACCGTAATGCATGATCCCGTGACCAGACACTTTTTCACTTTGAGCTCATTATGATGATGCATTACCGAGTGGGCCCGGTGATACCTCTCCGTCATACGGAGTGACAAATCCCAGTCTTGATCCGTGTCAACCCAACAGACAATTTCGGAGATACCCGTAGTCTACCTTTATAGTCACCCAGTTACGTTGTGACGTTTGGTATACCCAAAGCACTCCTATGGTATCCGGGAGTCACACGATCTCATGGTCTAAGGAAAGGATACTTGACATTGGAAAACTCTAGCAAACGAACTATACGATCTTGTGCTATGTTTAGGATTGGGTCTTGTCCATCACATCATTCTCCTAATGATGTGATCTCATTATCAATGACATCCAGTGTCCATAGTCAAGAAACCATGACTATATGTTGATCAACGAGCTAGTCAACTAGAGGCTTACTAGGGACATGTTGGTGTCTGTTATTCACACATGTATTACGATTTCCGGATAACACAATTATAGCATGAATAAAGACAATTATCATGAACAAGGAAATATAATAATAATGCTTTTATTATTGCCTCTAGGGCATATTTCCAACAATACGGTGATGACTCAACTACTTCCTGGCATCTTGAGGACATTGTAACCATGGTGAGTCACTGCCATAAACTTGGCTAGGGATGGGTACCCGAGGATGGCGTTGTACGGCAGGCGGATGTGAGCGACGTCGAAGTCGATGAGCTTGGTGCGGTAGTTGTTGTGTTGCCCGAAGGTGACCGGAAGGCGAACCTGCCCAATTGGAACAGTGGAATCCTCGGTGACTCCTGAGAAAGGCTTGGTCGGCTGAAGCTGGTCGTATGGCACTTGGAGATTGTCGAACGTCTCGACGGACAGGACGTTGAGTCCTGCTCCGCCATCGATGAGGGTCCTGGTTACCTGCACGTTGCTGATGACTGGGGAGCAAAGCATCGGGAGGACTCCGGCCGTTGCCGCACACTTGAGCTGGTCTGCAGAACTGAATGTGATCACGCACGAAGACCACCTGAGAAGGCGCGTGGCCTCAAGCTTGGGAAGGACTGCATTCACCTCGCGAGCAAACTGCTTGAAGATGCGCTGTGAGGCTGGGGTCTGGGCGCCGCCCAGGATGCAAGAAATTGCACGCGGCTCTTGGAAGCCCCCAGCCCCATCATCTTGGTGTTGGTCCTCGTTCCTCCTTGGTGGAGGCGGCAGAGGAGGGAGGCCTGCGTTGCCATGGGGACGGTCCTCACGAGGCTGGTCCCTCCAGCCTCCATCGCGAGGCTGGTCCTGCCAGTGGTCCTCGCGAGGGCGGTCACTCCATCCCTGGCGAAGGCCATGGTCTTCCCATCGTCCACCGCCTCTTCCTCCTCCTCGGCCATAGCCCCTGTCATGGCGCTCTGGTCGTCGGCCGATTCGCCCATCTCGCACAGCTCTGAGCTCTTGACATTCATTGGTGTTGTGGGTGTGGAGGTCGTGGTAGACGCAGTACCGTCCGCCCTTAGATGACTCAGGCTGATCCCTGCCTCGCTTGGTGTCCGGTTCCGCTGCTAGCACGGCAGACCCCTTGCGCTTCACGTCCTTGGCCTTGAGCTTCTTTTCTTCCGGGTCGGCTGCCGGGAGCTCGAGAAGGGAGAGACACCCTTCCTCAGCCCTGGCGCACTTGGTCGCCAAGTTGAACAGCTCCAGGGATGTGCACAGGTCTTCATGGATTGCTAGCTCGTCCTTCATCTTGACATCGCGCACGCCATCGGAGAAGGCTGAGATGATGGCTTCTTCAGTCACCTTGGGGATCTTGAGGCGAGCGTAGTTGAAGCGCTGGATGTACTTCTGCAGGGTTTCTCCTGGCTGTTGCCTGATGCGGCGCAGGTCGCTCACGGCCGGGGGCCGGTCGCGAGTGCCTTGGAAGTTGGCGATGAAGCGGGTGCGCATCTCGCTCCAGGAGGAGATCGTGCCGGGCGCCAGGTGCGGGAGCCAGGTGCGGGCGCCGTCCTTGAGCACCATGGGGAACCAATTCGCCATGACCTTCTCGTCTTCGTTGGCGGCTACGATGCCCAGCTCGTAGAGCTGCAGGAACTCCGCAGGGTCCGCTGTGCCATCGTAGCGGGGAGGGAGGTCAGGCTTGAACTTGCCTGGCCATGTGACGCCGCGCAGCTCGGGGGTGAAGGCGAGGCAGCCCGCCGTGGCCACCGGCGCCCCTTGCTGGTGCTGGACTCGTTCTTGCGGGTCGCCATGCGCCGCCACTGGGAGCAGCGCGGGTTTTGTCGTGGATGCACTGGGGCGCGATCTTGGCGCGTCGGCGCTGGGAGCGCGCGATCACCTTCCCGGGGACGTGGGATCTCCTAGCAGCTCCTTTCTTGCTGCGCTGGCGCCGAACGTGGAGGGTCTCGCCCTGGGGCTGCGCGCCTTGGAGCCAAGGCACCTTCTTGGGGAGGAGGCGGCGGAGGCGCCTCCTGATCCTCGCCCCCTGCACGGGACAGAGGGCGAGGCAGCGAGAGGGCCGCAAGGGGGAGCCCCCTGCGGTACTGACGAGCTCGATGATGCGGGCGAGCCAGCCCTCGTAGAGGTCGTCGACGGGGCGATAGTGCAGGAGCTCCCGCGCCAATAGCAGTGAGGCGTGCGCATCCATGGGCGCGCAACGGGCGTGGGACAACGAGCCAGCTGGAGTCAGCGACGTGGTGGCGGTGCGGCCATCCCGCCGCACCGAGGGGTGCTGGGACAAGGCCTGCTGCTCGTTCCCTGCCGGGCCGGTGGCGGCGTTGGCGGCGGGCGACGGGGAACAACGAGGGGGGCCGCCGACGGGCACCGTCTGGGCGACGCGAGCGGCATGAGCAGCCCGGCGCTCGGCGCGAGCGCGACGAGAGTCAGCCATGGACACGACGGAAGATCACACGCGAACAGCGGAAGGAAGATTCCGGCGCACCCCTACCTGGCACGCCAAATGTCGGGTTTGGGGTTCCGGTAGACCCTTGAGGTTCGAACACTCGGGTGCGCGTGGAGATCTCTCCCCTACCGATCTACGTCTGATCCTCTCGTGCGAACTAAGATGAAAATGATGAACAACACAAAAGACACGAGGTTTATACTGGTTCGGGCCACCGTTGTGGTGTAATACCCTACTCCAGTATTTGGTGTGGTGGATTGCCTCTGGGGCTGATGATGGACAGTACAAGGGAAGAAGAGCCTCGCGAGAGGTGTTCTTGAGTTGGTGCAATGAACTGCTAGGGTGAGTTCATCGCCTCCCTCTCTCTCTGCTAGGGTTCTACCAGATCTCTCGATGTTCTTGGGGTGTCTAGATGTCTCTGGGGATCTCTAGATGTCTAGCCCTTCTCTCCTCTGTGGTGGCTAGCTCTATTTATAGAGGCCCTCAATTGGCCATTTCCCCAAATAATGAGTGGGAAGGGCGCCAACAATTGGCCATTTCGAAGGGGAACATCTAGTACAAGTTATCCTGACCAAAGGTGGTCTTCGGCTTGAAAGTGCGTTATATCGACTAGAGGGGGGGTGAATAGGCGATTTTTATGAAAGTCTTCAAAATGTGGAAGTTATGAAGACAAACAGTAGAGATATGCCTATCACTATGCAGCGGAAGTTAGATTACACTAGGCAAGCCATCGTCAAGTATTCAATAGAGTGAGAGCACAATGACAAGTAGCTGCAGTGTAATAAGGATCAGGTAGGAAGAAGTTATGAAGCCAAACAAATCATACAGTTACGTTGTGAAGACAAAAGATATAGCAAGCATGCAATGGCTTCACAATGAGTAACAGTAAGTAAAAGGAAGTGAAGATGAAACCAGTGACTCGTTGAAGACAATGATGTGTTGGACCAGTTCTAGTTGCTGTGACAACTGTACGTCTAGTTGGAGCGGCTAGGTATTTAAACCTTAGGACACACAGTCCCGGACACCCAGTCCTGAACACGCAGCTCAGGACACCAAGTCCTCACCGTATTCTCCTTGAGCTAAGGTCACATAGTCCTCGCCTAATCACTCATGTAAGTCTTCAAGGTAGACTTCCAAACCTTCACAGACTTCGTTCACTGGCAATCCACAATGTCTCTTGGATGCTCAGAACGCGATGCCTAACCGTCTGGAGGATGCACAGTCCTCAAGTGTAATAAGTCTTCAGATCACTCAGACAAGAAGACTTAAGTGATGCCCAATTTACTCTGGCTCTGGGTGGTTAGGGCTTTCTCCTCGCTAGAAATTTTCTCTTCAAAGGCTTCGAGGTGGGTTGCTCTCAAACGACAAAAGCCGTGCACTGAAATCTGAGCAGCCAACCGTTTATGGTTGTAGGGGGTGGGCTATTTATAGCCACTTGGCAACCCGACCTGATTTGTCCGAAATGACCCTGGGTCACTAAGGAACTGACACGTGTCTCAACGGTCAGATTTCAAACTCTCATGGCAACTTTACTTGGGCTACAAGCAAAGCTGACTTGTCCGGCTCTGGACAAGATTCGCTCTCATTGTCTTCACTCGAAGACATAGGTTTTTGGTTTAGGCATCACTTCAGTCATTCTGACTGGTTCTCCTGGACCCCACTTAACAGTACGGTGGTTCCTATGACTCAACACAAAAGAACTACGAAAGATCTAAGTCTTCGAGCTCCATTGGCTTCATAACGTGTCTTCTTTTGTCATAGTCTTCAATGTGAATATCTTCATATACCACCTTTGACTTCAATGTCTTCATACATTTTTAGGGGTCATCTCTGGTAGTAAAACCGAATCAATGAGGGACTTCTACCCGTGTTATCCTGCAATTCTCACAAACACATTAGTCCCTCAACTAGGTTTGTCGTCAATACTCCAAAACCAACTAGGGGTGGCACTAGATGCACTTACAATCTCCCCCTTTTTGGTGATTGATGACAAACTAGTTGAAGTTTTCAACGGGGAATATAGTCTGTGAAATTGTAAAGGATAAGGAATTGTCTTCATAAGTTGCAAGGGCTCCCCCTGAAGAAGTGCATATAAGTTAATTTGCTTTTGGAATGCAAATGCACATGGCAGGTTGTACTTGTGGAGATCCACTTCAGCTTATGATGACAATCCACTATGCATGTGAAAGTATATGAAGATAATGACATGCATAATGGAAAATGGACGTCTGCAGAATCAGATAAGTGCGGAATTTATCGTCGCACATGCGGAATTTATCTTCGCATAACAGGGTGGCAAACAAGTAGCAGATGACCATCTGGTTTAAGTGTTACAACTCATAAGAACCAAATGTAGCAAAAAAATGAGAGTTGTAAGCACGAAGCAAAATATAAGGCACCCGCCCATATGAACCCGCTTGAAGACTATCAATCTCATATGCTTCTCCCCCTTTTGTCAGTAATGACCAAAAAGGTTTGAAGACATAGAGCCTCTACTCGTTCCCTTGAGGAGTAGATGAAGTAGCAGGGTTGTTGGCGTTGTTTGGCGGTGCAGAAGAGCTTGGAGGTGCTGAAGCAGGTGGCGGTGAGGTAGCATCGTCTTCTTCAGCAATGATTCTGGCAGTGACTGTGGCAGCAAAGGAAGAAAACTCAGAGTCTTCAAGAGATGGAGTGCTTCGCATCACAGCCCTTCTAGGAGGTGTGGTGTCAAACTTGAATCGCTCAGTGAAGCCATCCTCTTCAAGTTCAGCTTCAGTACATATCATTGATAGCCCTTTCCATGTACGACGACAGGTTTCATGGGTAACGAAAGCATTCTTGGTGGCAAGATTTCGGATACGATTTACATCCACCAAGAGGCTTTTCATCTGTCTCTTCAACCAGTCATGATGCCTATCCTGCTTTTGATGAAGGGCCACAAGAAGCTCTCGGTCGTTGAGAACACGAGTGCGCTTCTTGGGTCTTGAAGCAGTTGCACTATCAGTGGCTTCAGTTGAAGCAGGGTGTGGTGCACGTGTAGTGCCAGCCAAAGGATACACCATGGAGATGGCTTCAACACCTTCAACGTTCTGAGTGAAGCTCTGGTGTTCTGCATTCTAAAGACTCAACGGTTGCTTGGCAGGCTCAGGATATATAGCTTCAGCAGAGGTATCCACATCTGGCAAGAAGATCCGATGGTTGCGGGCTGAGGGCTGATATGAGATCGCAGAGTGAAGCTTGATCAGTCTCATTACCCAAGGAGCATAGAACTTCAAACCAAGTAAATCTGAGCCTGATGCAGCAAGTTGGCGTATGAAGAAGTCCTGTGCGTTGAAGCATTTGCCATGAAGGATACAAAATATCAGAGTCTTCATTGCACCCTCGATCTTGGCATTGGGAGAGTGCCCTTTGATAGGCCAGAGAGTCCGCCGGATAATGTGATAGATGGTTCTGGGCAGGTACTCAAAGTCTTCAACGAAGAACTCTATTGGATAAGGAGCATCGTGGGGCAATGGCTTCATCATGGAGAGCATCTGACTCATATTCGGTTCAGGCCTCTGGAATATGCTCTCAAGAGCTTCAGTGTGTAGTGGACAGCCTTCCTCGAAGAATTCGCCAGGAGTGGGCAGGCCGGTGAGCTCAATGATATCAAATGCATTCGCTTCGTGATAGACATTGCCGGTCATCCACTCCAGGGCCCAAGTCTTCGGATCTCTGTTGTATCCTTTGATGTGGAGGGTGGCATAGAATTGCAGCAGAAGCTCTTCATTCCAGTGCTCTTCATCAGTTACAAACTGCAGCAGACCCACTTGCTTGAAGCAATCCAACGCTTCCTCTAAACAGGGCAGACCAGCAATGGCTTCAACATCAAGGCGCTTGTGCGGGAAAATGCGACCTTGGTTGTATAGGATGCATGAATAGTAGCTGCGCTGAGGATAGCTCCAGAACCTATATGATGAAATCCTTTCCCTTGAATAGGGGTTCTTGGAGCTATTGAAGAAAGTATTATCTGCCCTGAAGCTATTGATGTTAAAGGATCCAGGTGCTGATGCAGGACCTGGGAACCTCGGCAGCCTTGGGACTGGCTTCTGGACATGAGGCCTGTGCTCAACATGGTAATCAAATTGAGGACCTGCAGCAGACTCAGGAACATAAGTGTCTGGATCAGTAGCTTCGCTGTCTTCTGAAGCTTTTGGTGGGGAGGGCTCCACATTGGCTTCAGTGTTGGTTGTGGCAGCCTCAATATTTTCAGCCTCCGCTTGACTAGCTGGAGGGTCGGTCACAAGCACGTTCTCCTGGAGAACTGCTTCTTGGTGGAGCAGAGGAGTGGGCTCTTGTGGTGCTTCTTCTGCGGCTGATGCAGCCGGAATGTCTTCAGCATAGACTTGAGGCCTTGGACCTTTGCGAAGCCTGCGGAACGCAGACGACGCCTGTGGGGTTGGAGTGGGCTGGGCCTCATAGTCTTCTTCCTCTTGCGGGCGATCCGCCCATGACGCATCTTGTGCAATTGGCGTCAGAGGACGACCAATGATGATGAGTTTGCTGTTGTCATGCTAAGGAAGGGCTGCATCATCTTGTACATTGTCCTGATGACCAATGTCTTCAGCAGCGATGGGGTCGGCTGCTGGTATGTCTTCAACTTCAGGAGCCTCTGTGGAAGCAGGCTCATGAACTGTCAGTTGTCGTTCTGCGTCAGGATAGACGACAAAAAGGGGTTCAACCCTCAAGGGCTCTGTGGGAGCAGCCCGAGCTTTCTTGATCTTTCTCTTCTTCTGAGTGGGGGCAGAAGGAGAGGCTTCACAATGTTTCCGCTTCCTGGCTTCAGCCTCTGCAGTTCGCGTCTTCTTGAGCTCTGAAGCGGTTGACCGGCTCTTTGGCTTCGAGCTAGTCGTTGCAGTTGGGAAGACAATTGGAACTGCTTCTTGCCTTGGGGCCTCTGGTTCAGCCATAGCAGGCTTCTTCTTCTTCTTCACGGCCATCCTGGGGTCGATGCCGGGACGCCCAAGTGCCTTGCGCTTCTCGGCCTCATTGTAGGCCTGCACACATCTGTCTGCCAGAGTCTTCATTCGCTCCCGCGAACCTTGAGCTTCTGCACGCTTCTTCAGAAAGTTTTCCTTTAGTTCGTGCAACATGATCTTGAAGCTCTTTACTTCTTGCACGCTGAGCTTGGCCATATGCTTCTTGAACTGAGCCTTTTCATGATCAATTTTCTGCTTCAGTTCAACAATGCGCTGCGCAATTGCAAGTTCTGAAGCAATAGCGCCTTGGAAGGCGACGCTGAGGCCAACGGGCAGCTGTAGATCTTCGAAGCTGATGTTTGGTGTGGCAAACCATTCGTCGATGAAGTTGTGGATGATGGCGACATCAAAGAGAGGCAAATTGTTGAAGATTTCAGCTTCTTCTTTGCTCTTGATGAGCTGCTCGAGAGCGTCATCTCCAAGATCTTCATCACTTGACAGATCAATGGCTTCACTGCGCAGAATGGCTGCAGCTGTGAGCTCCTTGCCGGTGTGTGGCTGAGGCATCTTGCCCTTCTGGGCTTGGAGACGCGGGAGACGTCTTCAGAATGCACACTGTCTTCAGGAGGTGCAGTTGCCAATGGCTTCGCCCTTGAGATTTTTGGCGAAGGGGCCGGCTTTGAAGCTTTTGGCTTCTTCAACTGCTTTGGCTTCGGTACAGCAGGAGCTTCATCAGACTCAGAGTCAGCTGGAGGGTCATTCACGGCAGTCCCTTGGACTAAGATGCGGGTGATGAGGCCCTCAAGGTTGGCATACGGACCGATGATATTGGGTTCTGCGTCGCGTGTGCCATCTGCCCTTGGTGCGGAGGGACCAGGGTTGAAGTCTAACCCCAACTTCTTCTTGTTCTGCTTCGCTGATTGTTGGGCAAACTGGAAGTTGCGCTTGAACAGATTGTCGTCACGACACCAGAGTAGTGACGACGAATGTTCATCATCAGGCTGTGGCCCACGAACCATGCATGGATAGAAGCTTTGGGCAATAGCTTCATCTCTGGACCTAGGTACAAGGTTCTTGAATAAGATATCTCCCCACGGTGTTTTGATGGCACTCTTCTCAGCATACTCTTGGGTTGTGAAGCGGTACTTGAGCCATTGTTCTGCCCAATAGCGTCGAATCCATTGGATTCGGGTCTTGCGCTGACCATAATTCTCTTCAGGATCTGTTTTATACATTTCTGCCAGTTCATCAGGCAGATCTTTGGATGTTCCTCCACGTCCCTGTCTGCCCCCCTTCCTTGCTGCTGTTTCTGAAGCCATAAACTTTAACTTGAAAGGCTTCAAGACGTTCAAAGGCTTCAAAGGCTTTTTCTTGCTGGACCAACAGGAACTGGCTTTAGGAGAATTTATGTGATGCTGTAAGAACTCTGCAAATGAATGCAGACTATGAGAACCAAAGGATTCTCCCACGGACATGTACCTGTGACAGCATTAAGGTGCGAGGGAATGGGAAGAGGTCATATGCATTCTCAGAAGATTTTGAAGATAAATCAGTTTAGAAGACATTGACCTCATCGTGCGAAGACATTCACTCATAGATAAGAAGTTGGTTCCAGATTTGTACGCATCCACAGATCAGTACAAGTGAGGAATCTAACTACTTTGTGAAGCACAAGTGAATATACTAGGCATGTTATGAGATGCAGTTTGAGAGAGATCTAGTTTGTGTGAACAGAAACTACTTGTGGTAGAAAGTGACAGATCAATAGGATCAATGGTGCTGTAAAAAGGCAGTTTTATTTACCACACTGAGAACTGCTAGACGGAGTGGGAGATGATGTCGAGCAGTTCAATCCTCCGGGCCCTAACTTGGCGACGGAAGACACCTACGGCGACGGCGGAGAGGACGATGTCCGCGATCGGCGTGAAGACGGCGTCGGAGAGGTTGCGGCAGCGAAGCGCTTCGTCGCCGGCATCGTCGAGAGCTAGCGGTGGCGCTAGGGTTCGTGCGAGGGTGGAAGAAGGAGATAATGACCGCGGTAAGTGTGAATTTATAGGCGCAGGGGCAGCACTGCGCTATTACTCAGGTGCCCCTAGCGATTCGCATCTGAGTAGTACGTGGCCATCATGCGGTATTTTGGGGGCAGTTCCACATCCCACGCATGCCTGGATTGTTGGGCGGTCGTTCCTACTTCTCCGGATTTCTTGTGGATGAATGAGCATTGAAAACGGTTTTAAAGGTTGTCTCTGTGTCTTCTGCTGACAAGGACGTAGAGAAGACATTCGACAGTTTCAATAGAATGCATATGATTTGGAGAGATAGAGTTTGAGATAGAGAGCATAGAGAGATTAGGGTCCGATCACATTCACTTAGTTCAAAAGATTCAACCAAGAAGACATAGCTATAAGTGAATGCTGTAGAGGATAGAACACTAGTATATATATATAGATATCTATATAATCAACGTAGTGAAGATAATCATGAATATATGTTGAGTTCAAAGCCAAACCAAATGTGAAGACATTGCAAGGTAACGCCAAGAGTGAAACACTTCAAAATAGAACGTTTGGTGGTGGCGTTACCCACCGTATAGGAAGTATTAGACCCAGACACGGCGCACAATTATCGTGGCGCTCTGAAGTCAATTTCCATATTAATGTATTCACACTTAGAATGTATGTCTTCATTGATTGAAGATATACTTCACTTCGTGTGTTGCACATCTAAGTCATCAATATGCATAAGGGTTAGGATGTGTGCCTGATCACAGGACATTTGAGGATTCCAGGATATTTAGCTCACACCGTAACTTGCAAAACCTCTTCTCATCCAAGGGCTTGGTGAAGATATCTGCCAATTGCTCTTCAGTGTTGACGTGTATGATAACAATGTCTTCCTTCACAACATGATCTCTGAGAAAGTGATGACGAATTTAATGTGCTTTGTCTTCGAGTGATGAAGTGGGTTGTTGGCAATCTTGATGGCGCTTTCGTTGTCGCAGTAAAGTGGCACTTGCTTCAGATGAATGCCATAGTCCTTGAGTGTTTGCTTCATCCACAGAAGCTGAGCGCAGCAAGATCCAGCAGCAATGTATTCAGATTCAGCAGTGGAGAGAGATACACAGTTCTGCTTCTTTGAAGACCAACATACAAGTGATCGTCCCAGAAAGGGACATGTGCCTGATGTAGACTTGCGATCAACTTTGTCACCAGCATAATCAGCATCCGAGAATCCAACCAAATCAAACTCTGAGCCCTTTGGATACCATAATCCTAGAGTTGGGGTGTGAGCCAAATATCGAAGAATTCGCTTCACAGCTAAGTGATGCGACTCCTTTGGTGCCGCTTGAAATCGAGCACACATGCAAACACTAAGCATAATATCTGGCCTAGATGCACATAGATAAAGTAAAGAACCAATCATGGAGCGGTATACTTTTTGATCGAACTCTTTACCATTGTCGTCAGGACCCAGATGATGTTTGGCTGGCATTGGTGTTGTGAAGCCTTTGCAGTCTTGCATACCGAACTTCTTCAGGCAATCTTTGAGATACTTCTCTTGAGATATGAAGATGCCATTGCGTTGTTGTCGTATTTGAAGACCAAGGAAGAACTTCAGCTCCCCCATCATGGACATCTGATATTGCTCTTGCATCATATATCCAAACTCTTCACTGTACTTCTGATTGGTGTAGCCGAAGATAATGTCATCCACATATATTTGGCACACAAACAGTTCACCATCATATGTCTTCGTGAAAAGAGTGGGATCTAGGGAACCAGGTATGAAGCCTTTGCTCTTCAGGAAGTATTTGAGTGTGTCATACCAGGCCCTAGGGGCTTGTTTGAGGCCATACAGTGCCTTGTTGAGCTTGTATACCATGTCAGGATGTTTTGGATTTTCAAAGCCAGGCGGTTGTGCAACATACACTTCTTCAATCTTGCCATTGAGAAAGGCACTCTTCACATCCATTTGATATAGAAGTATGTTATGATGATTTGCATAGGCCAGCAGTATGCGTATGGCTTCAAGCCTAGCCACAGGAGCAAATGTTTCATCGAAGTCAATGCCTTCCACTTGAGTATATCCTTGAGCAACGAGACGAGCTTTGTTTCTGACAACTTGACCATGCTCATCTTGCTTGTTGCGGTATATCCATTTGGTGCCTATTATGTTGTGCTTCCATGGATCAGGACGCTTAACCAGTTCCCATACATTATTCAGCTCAAACTGTTGAAGCTCTTCTTGCATAGCTTGAATCCATTCAGGTTCCATGAAGGCTTCTTCAACTTTCTTGGGTTCTGATATTGAGACGAATGCGAAGTGCCCATAGAAATTTGCTAGCTGAGTTGCCCTTGAACGAGTGAGTGGACCAGGTGCATTGATGCTATCAATTATTCTTTCAATCTGCACTTCATTGGCAACGCGAGGATGTACAGGGCGAAGACTTTGCTCTTGCTGATCTATGTTGTTGTTGGGAGGAATGTCTTCAGGCTGAGCATTGTCCTCATGTTGATCAGGTGCTGAGATGATAAGTTCTTCTTCAAGATGAGCTTCAGAAGGTATAATGTCTCCAGTTCCCATAAGCTTGATTGACTCACTAGCTGGAACTTCATCTAGCACATTTGGCAGTTGCTCTCTTTGTGAACCATTAGTCTCATCGAACCGCACATCCACTGTTTCAACCACTTTGTAGTGAAAAATATTGAAGACTCTGTAGGAGTGCGAATCCTTTCCATATCCAAGCATAAAACCCTCATGTGCTTTTGGTGCAAACTTTGAGGTGTGGTGTGGGTCCTTGGTCCAGCACCTTGCGCCAAATACTCTGAAGTAACTGACATTTGGCTTCTTGCCAGTTAGGAGTTCATAAGATGTCTTGTTCAGAAGCTTGTGAAGATACACACGATTGATTGTATGGCATGCAGTGTCAATGGCTTCAGTCCAGAATTTTCTTGGAGTCTTGTATTCATCTAGCATCGTTCTGGCCATCTCAATGAGTGTTCTGTTCTTTCATTCGACGACGCCATTCTGCTGTGGCGTGTACGGAGCTGAGAATTCATGTGTGATGCCCAAGGTATCAAGATATGTATCAAGGCCAGTGTTCTTGAATTCAGTGCCATTGTCACTTCTGATGTGCTTTATCTTGGCGCCAAAATTGTTCATAGCTCGATTGGCGAAGCATCTGAAGACATCCTGCACTTGAGTCTTGTAAAGGATTATGTGCACCCAAGTATATCTAGAGTAATCATCAACAATGACAAAGCCATAGAGGCAAGCTGTAGTAGTAAAAGTTGAGTAGTGAGTGGGACCAAAAAGATCCATGTGAAGCAGTTCAAAGGGTTGAGTAGTGGTCATGATTGTCTTCGAGGGATGCTTTGCCCTCGTCATCTTCCCTGCTTCACAGGCACCGCATAAGTGATCTTTCTTGAACTTGACGCCCTCGATGCCTATGACATGCTTCTTCTTTGCAAGGGTGTGGAGGTTTCTCATGCCAGCATGCCCAAGCCTCCGATGCCAAAGCCAGCATTCTGAAGCTTTCGCAAGAAGACATACTGCAAGTTGTGGCCCTGCTGAGAAATCTACCACGTACAGATCATCTTTTCGATACCCTTCAAACACTAGAGACTTGTCAGATTCCATTAGTACAAGGCAACGATATTTTCCAAACATTACGATCATGTTCAAATCGCAAAGCATTGAGACAGACATTAAGTTGAAGCCAAGGGATTCAACAAGCATGACTTTATCCATGTGTTGATCCTTTGAGATTGCAACTCTACCTAGACCCAATACCTTACTTTTACCAGTGTCAGCAAATGTGATGTGGCTCTTGTCGCATGGATGTAAAGTTGAGTCCATAAGAAGGCTTCTTTTGCCAGTCATGTGATTTGTACACCCACTGTCAATAATCCATTCTGAAGACTTTGAAGACGCTGGTGTCGTACCCTACAGTGCAGTTAGGGGGATAGGCTTCACGAAGAGAATTGTGAAGCAAAAACATTTGACGAACCAGTGGGTTATGAAAACTTAGATCCAGATTAGGACTAATAGGGAGAGTAGCATGCGATTCAGGAACGAAGTACATAATGATGCCATTCGGGCATTTTATCTTGCGCCCTACAAGATTTTTAAGGTCCCCAGCAATAGCGTCAGAAGATTTTGGTTTTCTGCTGGAGACCTTTCCCTGCAAAAGAGAGTTAAGCCTTCTTAACCACCCACATCTTCAAGGGTGGCTTAGAAGCAATAAGTCTAAGTGCAGCATCTGAGAATTTTGGCTTTGTAGCCTTAGCAAACAGTCTTGCAGGTGGACAATAGTACTCATAAGAATAAGCAGAATAATTTTTGGTCATATGAACGTGACGGTTTGATGAACCGCTCTCATATTCATATGCCTGAGTATGGTTTCCCTGCAAAACATTTGCGTTAGTGTGACTCAGGTGAGTCCTCTGTTTGTATGAAGCCTTTGGACCGTATGAAGCCTTTGGTCTGAGGTTTGTCTTCTTCAAGTGAGGTGTCATGAAGACATTCACAGGAAGATTTTCTAGACACTTTTTTGGAACCCAGATCTTCTTCATAGGCGGTCCATTCCTGCAGTTAGTACCAATGTACCTGGCAAACACTTCACCATTCTGATTCTTAAACAGTATGTAGTTTGAATCAAAGGATTCATCAATGATAATGGGGTTAGCACAAGTGAAGCCAGATAAATTTGATGGATCTGCTGAAGGTTCCTTTGCAGCAACCCACTTGGTTTTGGGGTACTGCTCAGGTTTCCAGTAAGAGCCATCTGCATTTATTTTCCTTATGAACCCAACACCCTCTTTCCTAGGGTTTCGGTTCAGAATCTGCTTCTTGAGGACATCACATAATGTCTGATGTCCTTTAAGACTTTTGTACATCCCTATTTCAAGCAATGTCTTCAACCTAGCATTCTCATCAGCAATAGCAGTGGTATCCTCAGCAGAGGGGTTAGTTACCACATCAACAGTTGAAGATATTGCAACAGCAGTAGCAGTGGAACATTCAGCAACAGAAGTAGCATTATCACGCTCAATGCATTTAAGACATGGTGGTTCAAATCCTTCCTGAGCGGAACTGATCTGTTCGGCGCGAAGTGACTCATTTTCCTTTTGAAGATCTTCATGAGCCGCCCTCAATTTTTCAAGTTCTTGCTTCCTTTGAAGATAATCATAGGAAAGCTTTTCATGAGTTGTTGAGAGAGTATCATGACGATCTTCAAGTTCCTGATACTTAACGTGAAGACTTTTTATGTCTTCAATTAAGGATTCAGATCGAGTCATTTCAGCACCCAACAGATCATCGCTTCTGTCTAACAGTTTTTGAATATGTTCCATGGCTTTCTGTTGTTCAGTTGCAATTTTAGCAAGTGTTTTATAACTGGGTTTTGAATCACAATCAGAGTCATCGTCACTAGATGTTTGATAGTGAGTAGTGCGTTTGTTTACCTTGGCACCGCGTGCCATGAAGCAGTAGGTAGGAGTGGAGTAGTCCTTGTCATTTGCATCGGTGTCGGTGATGAAGTCATTGTCTTCAGTGCTGAAGATGGAGTTGGCGACATATGCTGTAGCCAGACTTGCAATGCCAGAATCAGACTCCTCCTCAGACTCCACCTCTGCCTCCTCAGAAGCGGACTCCTCCTCTGAATCCATTTCCTTGCCAACAAATGCACGTGCCTTGCCAGATGAGCTCTTCTTGTGTGATGAAGACTTTGAGGAAGACTTGGAAGAAGACTTTGTGTATTTCTTCTTTTTCTTGTCGTCAAAGTCATATTCCTTGCTCTTCTTCTTCTTTGTGTTCTCATTGTCCCACTGTGGACACTCAGAGATGAAGTGTCCAGTTTTCTTGCACTTGTGGCATGTTTTCTTCTTGTAGTCATGAGCAGAAGCTTCATCATTCCTTGAGCTAGATCGTGAAGACTTTCTGAAGCCTTTCTTCTTGGTGAATTTTTGGAACTTCTTCACTAGCATTGCAAGTTCCCTTCCAATGTCTTCAGGATCATCAGAACTGCTGTCAGATTCTTCTTCAGATGAGGAAACAGCTTTTGCCTTCAAGGCACGAGTTCGCCCATAGTTTGGACCGTAGATATCTCTTTTCTCAAAAAGCTTAAACTCATGTGTGTTGAGCCTCTCAAGTATGTCAGATGGATCGAGTGTCTTGAAATCAGGACGTTCTTGAATCATCAGGGCTAGGATGTCAAACGAACTATCAAGTGATCTCAGCAGCGTCTTGACGACTTCATGTTTGGTGATCTTAGTAGCGCCGAGGGCTTGAAGCTCATTTGTGATGTCAGTGAGTCTGTCAAATGTGTGCTGGACATTCTCATTGTCATTTCGCTTGAAGCGGTTGAAGAGATTGCGAAGGACACTGATTTGATCTCTCTGGGTTGAGATGCCTTCATTGACCTTGGAGAGCCAGTCCCAGACCAGCTTGGATGTCTTCAAAGCACTCACACAGCCATACTGTCCTTTGGTCAGATGACCACAGATGATGTTCTTGGCAGTAGAGTCCAGTTGAACGAATTTCTTGACATCAGCAGCAGTGACACCTTCTCCAGCCTTGGGAACGCCGTTCTCGACAACATACCATAGGTCGACGTCAATGGCTTCAAGATGCATACGCATCTTATTCTTCCAGTAGGGATATTCAGTTCCATCGAAGACGGGGCACGCAACGGAGACTTTAATTATCCCTGCAGTCGACATAGCTAAAACTCCAGGTGGTTAAACCGAATCACACAGAACAAGGGAGCACCTTGCTCTGATACCAATTGAAAGTGCGTTATATCGACTAGAGGGGGGGTGAATAGGCGATTTTTATGAAAGTCTTCAAAACGTGGAAGTTATGAAGACAAATAGTAGAGATATGCCTATCACTATGCAGCGGAAGTTAGATTACACTAGGCAAGCCATGGTCAAGTATTCAATAGAGTGAGAGCACAATGACAAGTAGCTGCAGTGTAATAAGGATCAGGTAGGAAGAATATGAAGCCAAACAAATCATACAGTTACGTTGTGAAGACAAAAGATATAGCAAGCATGCAATGGCTTCACAATGAGTAACAGTAAGTAAAAGGAAGTGAAGATGAAACCAGTGACTCGTTGAAGACAATGATGTGTTGGACCAGTTCCAGTTGCTGTGACAACTATACGTCTGGTTGGAGCGGCTAGGTATTTAAACCTTAGGACACACAGTCCCGGACACCCAGTCCTGAACACGCAGCTCAGGACACCAAGTCCTCACCGTATTCTCCTTGAGCTAAGGTCACATAGTCCTCGCCCAATCACTCATGTAAGTCTTCAAGGTAGACTCCCAAACCTTCACAGACTTCGTTCACTGGCAATCCACAATGTCTCTTGGATGCTCAGAACGCGACGCCTAACCGTCTGGAGGATGCATAGTCCTCAAGTGTAATAAGTCTTCATATCACTCAGACAAGAAGACTTAAGTGATGCCCAATTTACTCTGGCTCTGGGTGGTTAGGGCTTTCTCCTCGCTAGAAATTTTCTCTCAAAGGCTTCAAGGTGGGTTGCTCTCAAACGACAAAAGCCGTGCACTGAAATCTGAGCAGCCAACCGTTTATGGTTGTAGGGGGTGGGCTATTTATAGCCACTTGGCAACCCGACCTGATTTGTCCGAAATGACCCTGGGTCACTAAGGAACTGACACGTGTCTCAACGGTCACATTTCAAACTCTCATGGCAACTTTACTTGGGCTACAAGCAAAGCTGACTTGTCCGGCTCTGGACAAGATTCGCTCTCATTGTCTTCACTCGAAGACATAGGTTTTTGGTTTAGGCATCACTTCAGTCATTCTGACTGGTTCTCCTGGACCCCACTTAACAGTACGGTGGTTCCTATGACTCAACACAAAAGAACTACGAAAGATCTAAGTCTTCGAGCTCCATTGGCTTCATAACGTGTCTTCTTTTGTCATAGTCTTCAATGTGAATATCTTCATATACCACCTTTGACTTCAATGTCTTCATACATTTTTAGGGGTCATCTCTGGTAGTAAAACCGAATCAATGAGGGACTTCTACCCGTGTTATCCTGCAATTCTCACAAACACATTAGTCCCTCAACTAGGTTTGTCGTCAATACTCCAAAACCAACTAGGGGTGGCACTAGATGCACTTACACGGCTGCCAAAAGCACTGGCGATGATGCCATCTTGGGCTCCACGGTGACCTCCGTCCTGCCGTCCGGCTGGTCTTGGTCTCGTTGCACCAGAATGGTAACCTTTGCCTGATGCCTTGGCCTGTGCTTTCCCCCTTTGCACCAAAGGGGAAACAAGGACACTGCGCTGGTCGGCGCCCGCCTGGTCTCGATCGTCATGGCTTGCGTCACGGGTTCCTAGCGAGGTACCCCTGCCTTGATCTCTCCGCCTCCTCGTGAGCCTGCCTGATGAGGCTGCCTCTGAGGAAGCTTCCTATCATCCGCCCCGCAAGGCTTGGCCCCTCGCGAGGGTCTTTGAGCTTGAGCTGATGAAGATGGGCCGCGCTAGGCCCCCACTTGAGCCACGCCGCAGGCCGCAGGCAGGCAAGTCTGGGGACCCCCGTTCCCAGAACGCCGACAGTCGCTTAGACACCTGCCCCACGGTGGGCGCCAACTGTCGTGGATCTGAGACTGACAGTAGAATGGGGGGTAAGTATTAGGAGGCAAGATCCTAGCTATGGAGTAGTTGTACACACGAGTTTTACGAGTTCAGGCCCTTCTCGGAGGAAGTAACAGCCCTATGTCTCGGTTCCCTGAGGCGGTCGACTGGATTATATGTGTGTGTGTGAGTTTACAAAAGTGTGAACCCTTGTCCCAGAGGAGGGGTGGCTTATATAGAGTGCGCCAGGACCCCAGCTCCCCTCCGTTACACAGGGTTCAATGTTCATAAAGGTGGGGCGTTACTGGTAACGTCTACAATAAAGTGTTATAAATGCCCATAAAGCTATGGTTTAAGTCACAACCGTTGCAGAGTGGAGGGCTTCTCATCTTCTGGTGGTCGAATGTCTTCGAGGTGGTCGAGTGTCTTCAAGGAAGTCGAGTGAGCACATCTTCATGGTCGAGTGGATGATGTTTTCTCTTCGACTGCTTCTGATTCTTTGTAGAGATGTCCTTGGGGAGGGTATGTTGGATAGATCCATGACCCTACCCTAGGTACATAGCTTCATCAGCCCGCTCGTTAGGGTTTTGTCGGCCCCAGTGCTCACGGCGCGCGGGTGATGGCCGTTAGGGCGCACGGGCCGTCCCGACCAGGTAAAAACGGATCCGGCCCTCACTCTGTCTCCCTCGCGCTCACTCACTCTCACTCTCCCCCCTCGCTCTGTTTCCCCTGGCCGAGTTGGCCATCGTCGCTGACCACCTCAGTTCCTCGTCGCCGGCCAGGATGCCTTCTTGGAATGATGGGGATGAGAGCTCCGACGATAGCATGGGGGGCAACCTGATGGACATGGAGTACTTTGTAAGCCTCATCCTCTTCCTCTCTGTCAATATCTAGGGTTAGGGCTAGGGTTGAATCGATTTGGGAATGAGGGTTGATGAGCTGCCTATTTGTATGGATGGATTTGTTTGGTTTGGTTATCTATTAGTTTTGATCTAGGGTATGGATGGCACTGTGATGTCTGATCTGACCTTGAGCAAGGCAAAGCTTGACTGAAGTTGAACTAGTTGATGCATTCATTCTGATCTACCTTTTACTGCATGTAGGACACACCTGACACCATCCCTGAGCCACTCTGGTGTGGTGCTCCAATGGAGGAAGTTGCCAGGTGTACTCTACACGATATGAAGCCTAGGAAGTGTGTTGCTTTTGAAGGTGCTAACACTGGGAGGAGGTTCTATGGATGCCCTATTCAGGTGAGTAATTGAGTATGCTGGGTGGATTCAGTTATGCCTAGTGGATTTAGTTAATGTCTAGATTCAGTTATGCCTAGTGGAATCAGTTATGCTTAGTGGTTTTAGTTATGCCTAGTGGTTACTGGATTTGTACATTAACTCTGTTTGAACTGAATTTAGTACTGAATTTATGGTTGCATGTCCTCCTTGTGTACCAATCCTCTTTTTGAATTGAAGTTAGAACTGAATTTATGCATTTTCTGAAGTATGTGTTCTCTGATCAAACTACAGGGAGGTGTGAATTGTGGTGTAGTTCAGTGGGTTGATCCTGCATGGCCTGATGTACTTAAGAACTGGCTCATCAAGTTGTGGGAAATGTTCCATGAGCAAAACCTTGGAAGGATTCAAGACAAGCATGCATATGAGGATGAGGTTGCCAAGTTGAAGAAGGACTATGATCATCTCTGCACCGAGTATCCTAAAATGGGTGATGATGTTAGCAAGATGTTTGACTGGCAGGATGGTGTTGGCAAGATTGACTACCAGAAAGCAATGGATGCTGAGAAATTTGAGAAGCAGAAGGAAGAGCTAGAGCTGGAGATGAATATGGAGAAGCTAAGGCTAGCAAAAGAACAGAGGTGTATCCTTCAGGCCCAGGCAGACATAATTCACAACACCAGGAAGGCAATGAAAGAGATAAAGGTGGACAAGGATCTTCTTGCACAAGAGAAGACAGAGCTTGAGAAAGTAGTTGATGATCTGCTGAATGCTGGCCATGGGAGCAAGGAAAAGCTTGAGAAAATCAAGGCCATACTGGAGGCTTGAAGATTTGGACAATGGTGGTTAAGTAAGTAAGGTGGCCTACACATATAACAAGCCTTGCAAGATGATGGTAGGAGTATATTTTGTGCAGTCCTATATGAACTGTTTAAGTTATGGTAACTAGAGTGGTGGAGAACCATTAATAAGTCTGGCTTATGTTATTGTACTGTTAAGAACCTATCTATCTTAAGTAATGCAGTGAAGAACTGTTTTATTTCTTTAGGTTGTTTTATTATTGGGCTATTTTATTGCTCCACCTAGACTGGGCTGTTTTATTGTGGGCCTAGACTAGGCTATTTTATTACTCCACCTACCTACCACCAACCATTAGTAGTCTATAAAGCCCACCCCTTGGGTCAAACCGCAGTCAATCCCCCCATCCCCACCCTTCTCCACCCCCCAGCCGCCAAAGAAACCCTAGAATCCCAGGGAGAGATGGATCCTGGAGAGGTCATAGATGGAGAAGAAGAGGTGCCCAGGAAAGCCAGGCTCAAAGATGCAAGGAGGAGGGCGAGAAGGCAACTTGCTGAGATGATCCTTGCAGCACGCAACCACAAGGACATAGATCAGTTCCTGGAGGCATTCCCCTGGCTCCAACCCTAGTGATGATGATATCATCTACTGGGCAAGGAGGAGGGCAAATTTCCATCCTTTTCAGGTCACTAGGCAGAAGTGAACTAGGATTCTGTACCCATGATGCTGCTGTTATGTTTCTGTGTTCCGAGATCTGTCTTTCTATCTATGTGATGTTTGAAGTTGGTGTAAGAACAATGTTGAATGAGTTATGTATGTGATGAATCAAGTAGTCTATGATGCAATGCAATGTATGAAGCTAGTGAAAGAAAAATGTTGAATTATCTATCTATGTGATGAATCAATCTGTCTATGATGCAATTTATGAGTGAATTTTTTATCTATATTTGTATGTATGAATGAATTGATCTGGTCATCTTGATCTTTTAAGTTAGATATGTTATGGTTTGGTCAGATGGCCAAATCTTATTGTTTTAGGTTTGATCTCTTAGGGTTTGGTGCCTAGATGGGCAAATCTTGATGTTTTAGCTTTGATATGTTAGGTTTTGGTCCTAGATAGCCACTTTGGCCTAAATTCCCCCCCCCCCCAAAGTGACCAAATTGACCTAATCATATCAATCAATTATCAACAAAATAAATCACTTGATTTACATAACAATGATCAGCATAAGAAATAATTTCATATGAAACAATTCATAACCTAGGACATATCAAATCAAAATAGAGCTTGACAGTAGATGACTTAATTGTTCCAAGCAGTTCAAACACAAACCACATAACTTAATTGTTCAAATGAAAACAGAGTTCACTGCAAATAACACAGATAGCAAGCATGCCTAACAAGCAGAGTTCAAGGCATAAAGCATAGTTGAGTGCAACACATTCAATGGTTGCCACTGGCTATGAAATACAAAGCAAATTTGCTTGGGGCCTTCCTCTTCCTCTTAGAACCAACATCAGCTTGACCTGATGTTGATGCTGCCCTTGGAGCATTGAAACCTCTTGCAACTCTTGATGATCTGGTATTCTTTGCTGGAGATGATGCACTTGACCTGGTGTTGTTGGCTGGTGCTGAAGCAGGTGGTGGGTTCTTTCTCTTTCTTGATCCACCTGTTCAAACTGCAGTAGATGTGGTTGCCCTTGTTGAAGTTGTTGCTGGTTTCCTGCCCCTAACTGGTCCTGAAGCTGGAGCAGGACCTGAAGCTGGAGCTGGACCTAAAGCTGGAGCTGGAGCTGATGATGTGGCCCTAGCTGGAGGTGGCCTGGTTGGTGCTGAAGTTGCTGGGTAGGATTCCCTGTTTTCCTACAATTAAAAACAAGTTGCAACTCACAAGATGTATGCATTAAAAACAAGTAGCAGATTTTCCTTGTTGAATTGGCTTAGTTACCTGGTGGTTGTTTTTCCTTGTCATAAACTTGGCCTTAAGTATGTATCCACACATTGTCCACATGTGGCCTTGTAGACCACAGTTACTGCATGTTATTGTGCCCATCCTTGATGTATCCTTTGGAGCTGGCACCTCAAATTCACCCTTTCTCCTAGATGTCTGCTTCTTGCCTTTCTTCTCCCTAAAAACTGGTGGTTCTATGTCTGGTGTGTTGGTGTTGGGCCAGAATTCAGGACCAGGGATAGGGTAGATGATGTGCTGGTATGCAGCCTTATACATTGGCTTCTTAAAGAATGGATGCACATAATCTTCTGGGTGAACTTTTATCTTCTGCATTGCAGATATTGCATGGTGGCAAGGTGATCCAGTCATTTGCCTTGGATTCAATATCTCTATCTTCATTTGCCTTGGAAACAATGATATTGAGCACTGTGAAATCTGGGTGGTCTATCATTTCTTCAACTGCATCTTGACTGTCCAGAAGCAATAAACATTCCTGTCCAATCCCTTGTTCTTTTACCCAATACATGTAGTCATCTGACCCATAGCCTTCAGTCTCAGTAAAGTGCTATCAAGTTTAGAAAAGTGATGTCTGAAACAGAAAACCTCCTTTCCATGTTATCTTTGCCCTGGAAATGCAGCCTAACCTCCCAAATATCATCATCCAGCCTGCATTACATAATATGTTATTTGTAAATCCCAACTAACTAAGTGTTTTTTGCTACAAAATTCAGTGCACACTAACTATAAAGTACAATAAGGAATCTGAATCCAACAAATGCTTCTCTGAATCCACCATGCATTTCTACTAAATCTAACTAATCCTTCAGTGCTAAGTGATACTGTTGCATCCAAAATATGCCACAGAGTGTTTGCTCAACTTTTATTCAGTGCATGTTCATGTTCTAAGATGAATCACAGCAGCATCAACCTAGGGTTTGGTCACAAAACTAACTAAATTATGCTATGTTGTTTGAAATGAACAAGTAGAAATGCATAAACTGTTGAAGGAGCTCATAAGAGAAAAAAAGAACTTACTCCACCCCTCCAAATGCAGAGGCCCAGTGCTGGGAGTTGGCCGGATTTGCCTGCATAGCGCTAGCAAGAGACCTCGCTGCTCTGTACTCAAGCGAGAACTGGCAATCATCAGGCGACGGCGGTGTAGCCTATGGCGTAGGAGCCTGCATCAGAGCTGCAGCATGTGGTATCCGCTACGGCGGCGGCGGCGCCACCGGCTGGGTTGCGAAGCTACCGCTCCCCAGCCAGTTATCAACCTATGAGAACTCGTCACCTCCATCCCCCCTTCCACCTCCACCCGTTGAATGGCCGCCATCGCCTGGTTTTCCGGCCGCCGCCATCAGAGAGGGAGGCGTGCGTGAGAGAGAGGGAGACAGAGTGAGGGTGGGCCGGTTCCGTCTTGACCGTGCGCCCTAACGGCCGTCACCCGTGCGCCGTGAGCACTGTGGCCAACAAACCCTGACGGGCGGGCCCCACATGTCATAACCCCAGTTAAAACTTAACCGTTCAGCCACTTGGGTTTTTTGGAACAGCCAACCACTTTTGTGGTAGTTTTTTGAAAAATTATAAAAAGCGGTAGTTTTTCGGAATGATATCCCGTAATGTGGTAGTTTTTTGCTATTCACTCCGGATGCCGGGTGCCTCCGTCACAAAAATGCAAAGGCGCTCGGGCTCGGGCTCGAAGGTTCGGAGGGCTTCGTGGGGGAGAAAGAATCTGCCATGGCCAAGGAGGCCCTCCACGCAAAGGAGCAGGTCCACGCCATCTGCCGCCTTCCCGGCTACATCTCATCAGCGTGGAAGAGCGGCAACACCAACACAAACAATTATGACAATCCTCCCGCCATGGACACGTACACGGAGGAGAGGGACCTTCGTGCCGGTGACCACAAGGGCAAGGGCCTGAAATGGTGATATCCGCCTCCCCTCATCGTCTATCTAGCTATATGAACATTTTGTATTTAGTAGAATCCAGCGAACAATGTCTTTTGTGTCCGATGAACTATGTCCGATGAAACAGTCTATCTATATTTCTCGTTCGATCTTGATGTTCATCTATGTTGTTGCATGTATTGTATGAAATTGGGTATTCAGATATGCGGACTGCGGTTGTGGATAGGGGGAAATGAGGACTGTCCGCTCACTGCCAGCGGGCATGTTCGGACGCGTCCATGGGTGTATAGGGGCTCGGATATGCGAACTGGTGTAGATGCTCTAACAAGACTATATCTGTGTGTTTATTTCTCGTCTCTGAAGTCCCTAGCTAGCGCGCAGGTAGAAAAGTATTATGTTGATGAAACACTTGATGATGTTTAGATGAGGCGTTTTAATTTCTTTGAAGAAAAGGCAGGAGCAACATTGCTCACAAACAAATTGAGAGGATAACCAACGAGCCCTATCCTCATTGTTGGCTGTTTAACGCTGGAACTGATAATGACTACTAGATACCACCATTTCGAAATAATTGAAGTTTTGGGATTGTCTCAAGTTAAACTAATTGAAATTTGACCAAGTCTATAAAAAATATACTTACATCTAAAACATCAAATTGGTCTCTTAAGATTCGGCCAAAGGCAGACAAGGGCATTACGTTGGTCAACTGGTCCACGATATGTCGCTCGAAAGGCCTTGGGGGTCTCGGTGTGATTGATCTAAAGATGTTTGGAAGGGCGCTGCGACTTATAGGTGGAAATGGCTCGAGTGGCGAGACCAGAACATGCCATGGATTGGCTCCCCTACTCCCTGTGACCGAGATGACGACGCTTTTTTGCTGCCGCTACAAATATCCCTGTGGGCAATGACTCGTGTGCTCGCTTCTTTCAAGCCTGATGGCTCCATGGTGTGGCAACCATTTTGAGGTTCCCACGAACCAAGCCCGGCTGAGCTAATACAACATCTGGACCATGTTTTGCACATCGTTTGGTTGCCCATGAAGACTAGAGCAGAAACACAACATGGTGTTTGGTTGCATGGCTATATGCTCCCTCGATGCCAAATTAGGCCATTGGTTACGTGCAAGACATGCAGTGTGGTAACCTCTTCTTTGAGTGGTGAAGTTACAAACACATAGTCATAGGCATAATAGTAGAAGCAATACTAACTAACAACATTAAACAACATTACTCTTCGATCATGGCAAGAGCTGGCTCGTGTTGACTGTCCTTAATGACCACCTCTGCTCATGAACAGTCGAAGATGGTGACATTGAAAGCATCATGGATCAGGACCTTGAATGTCAAGAAGTATCCAATCTGCATCTTGTGGGCAATGGGGAAGCCCAGCCACCCTTGATCCACGCCCCCCTCCCCTTGACATTATTCAGCCTCACATTATGGAGTCGCGGTCCTGCAAACGTGATGTGGGGAGTCAGGTCCTAGAGGAGGAAGCGAGGCACTGGTGTTTGGCATTGTGATCAATGAGACAAATCGACGGAGATGGTCGATGTAGATCATGAAACACCAACTGTCGTTCACCTTTGCCATAGTCGATTGCTTCTCCTCCTAAACTGAATTTCCTTTTATCCTTTCTTTTCCTACTAGCCTGCCGGGATGTTCTTTTTCCTCATGGGCTTGGGGCTCCAACCGGTTGGGCACATGTATGATGGTTACCAATGATTGAGAAATGTATATATGTGCCCCCCCCCCCCGCCTCCAAAAAACACACAAGCATGCACCCGATCATTCTTCCTGCCTAGGCCCAAAGCCGGTCATGTGGTCATGTTTATTTGCACACTTTAGTAAGCACTAACCTTCACACATGCATTTTTTTCAAATTCTCAATCACCTTAGGGATATCACACTCGAGCACAATGGTTTTGGTTGCAAGCACAGTTATTTGCACTATAATAAAAAAGATAGGCATTTGTCGATAAGAGAACTAGTAAACAAGTGATTCCAACTATTTGAGAACAAATGATTGTAAAAATATCTATAATTGGCTACTTACGCATGCGATCGGTAATTATATACTCTAGAACCCACTATCAAGATATTTGTTAGACTAGACAATGTAGATCTCTTTGCCAAGATATCTAAAAAACCTCAAGTGAACAATAAACATGTCAATATAAGAATTATATTTCACATAAGTGGTATAAACGATTCCCTGGGGCCAGTGATTATGCCACTTTCAGAAATTTTCTTATATACAAGAGGATCCTCATAATGGAAGGTTATTGGAGGGCAAAGTTTCAAAATAAAATAACTAATAATTTATCCGTGCAAAATGTGATTCAAATTGCGTGCAAGCGTAATAGTGATGGTTGTTTTTTTAACAAAGAATGGTTTACCTTCATATTCGACAATATTGTTACATGGTTAATCTTTCTGGATGGTATGATGATAAATTGAGCTATAAAAACGATAGGAAATGTGATTAATTTTGCTATGTGTAAAGTCAAAACAAAGTTGTTACAACTCCATGCACACAGAATAAGTTATAAATAAGTAAAAAAATGTGATTAATTTTGCTAAGTGTAATGGAGTTATCTATTGATATTAATCGTATATTGATAGAATAAGTTATAACGAAATAAAATATAATCAATTTTGCTAAGTGTAATAGAAAAGTCATGTTAGTTACCATTATTTGTAAGCTGAATGAATTATAAAGAAATAATACATGTATTCAACGACATTTGAGGTACCCACTCCATAGTTATTTTACGAACTGCAGCCTCATGTGCGTTTTTGTGATTTTCCTATAAATAAATAGAATTTGGTCACATCAAGTTCAATTGGCGCTTGCTTTTTCTTCTGCAAAGTTCATTAGACTCATAAATAACTAAGAACATAGCATAACATACCCCAGGCGGGTGGGGGGGGGAGAGTTTCCTTTGCTGAAATGTTCAAAACTGAAGATTTGGCAGACAATTTTTAGATCGTTGTTTCTACACAAGCCTTTCACCCAATGTACTAATCTGAAAGAGTTAATCCTTCAAAAATGCAACCCTCAAGCTATGAATAAATGAGTTTACCCTTGGGCTGGAACATGTTATTCCTTGTAAAAGGGAGACAAATTGCACATATCATCTTCAACTGGCCATGGAAAAGTGCCATTCGTTTGCTAGCTGCTCCTTTATGACAGGACCAATACAAAAAAAATGAAAAGAAAAAAACATTTTGTGTTGATTTCTGTTAGGAAATCGTTAACTGGTAGGTGCTCAGTTGGCTGGCGAGTAGGGGATTAATATGCTAATCGACAAGTTAATCAATTAATTGACCAATTTATCAGTTTATCGGCTACTCGGTGACCCTACGAGTAGGGATTAATCGGCTAGTTAACTGGTTAGTCCGTCGAATTCCTGAATAGGGGTTGTGACTGTATTTTTTGCAATGAAAACTCCGAGGAAACTTCTTTGCATCTTTTCTGGGCCTGTATATTTGCTCAAAAATATTGGCCGAAGATAGTGCAGAGCAAAAGGAGAGGTATCCAAATTTACGATGAAATCATTTTCACCTCTCTAAAGCTGGCGAAAGGAATTGCCTTCGATGTAATCATTTTAGGATGCTGGAATATTTGGAATCGAAGAAACTGAAAATTCTTCAAAAATGAAGTGCCAAGTGTTAACACATGGAAGTTCCTCGTCAAGCAAGATTTGATGCTTTTGAAACACCGAGTGAATAGCAAGAATGTTGCAACTTTATAGAACTCGATGGAAACACATCTTTGATGTTGTTGATACACAACTTTCATCAACCATTTAGTTCTTATGTTGCCCAAAATTGGCATTGAATAGACCATTTTCCTTATTTATTTTTACTCTTGTCTGTACATATGTACTTTATTTATCTCCTTGTTAATATTCTTTTTGGCTTGTTTGTGCCGCTGCCCCAGCGAACTGGTTGTATCGGTTGGTTGTTGCTTTTATAATATAGAATGGGGGAGGCCCTTTTTCGTCATATGAGTTTAAAACAGAACCATGGACCCCAAAGCAACACATAACTCCAGTTTATGAGGCAGTAGGCAGATTTCGCTAGTACTAAGCCGGGTTCGGAAAGAAAAACCCACACTCTGGATTTGCGTTGATCGTGTGAAAGTGAAACCACCTCTCAGGTGGAGCGGGTGGCCAGGGATGTTTTCACCCAACACGAATGACAACATAACCTCTTAATCGGTCCACCATCTCCTTGTACATAGGCATAGTTTCGGTTTTATGTGACTCTATTGTTGTTGAGATGTATGTTTTCTATTTTCTTTTACCAGATTATTGATGATTGACTGTGTGCATCTTAGTTACACAAAGGACGTGCATTGATCATCATGCTTGATATCAGCTTTATGCTACATTCTAAGTACTCTAATAAAAATGCCCTCTATGAAAAAAGAAGTACAATCGCATAGCTACAACCAAGACTAGCTAGGCTGGCACGATGCGCGCGTCGCGTGATGCTGTAGCAGCGGGGGGCCTCGGCTTATGGTTACCGGTCAATTTGGTGCCCACTCATGGTGGGTTGATGATAGTGGGACGGTTCAGAGCTCATGCCGGATGAGATGGATGCTATCCAGATCCATCGATTCGTTCCGGCCGTCTTCTCCAAAGTCCAAACCACGTACGTACCGCTGTCTGCTCCGCGTAGCCGGAGCCATCAGGTCGTCGCTCTCCGAGACGGACCGGGGATGTCATTATCTAAAGACGCAGGGAACAGGATACAGTCTCCTAAGTCCCAAGATATACATCCCAACTAACTAACCAACTATTTTTGTTAAGTTATTTTTCGTCTCCGAACGTCCCTGACTGGCAGGTAGGAGTAGAAAAGTATCATGCTTATGAAACACTTGACAATATCCAGGTGAGGAGTTTTCTTTCAAGAAAAGACAACAGTGCTGATAACCAAATTGACAGGATAACCAACAATACGTATCCCGTTGGCGGTTTAACGCTGGAATCCAAAATGATTATAATAAGGAAAAGAAAATTCTTCAAGCTTTGCAAGGGGTGCATGCATGTACGCGTATGGGTCGGTACGCTTGACCCATCAGAGGTGCTGGGCCGTTGCGTGTCGAATGTCTTCTAGTGGCCATCAACCTTGTGCAGACACCGACCAGTCCTGGCCGGTCTCTCGACAGCGTATATGCAGGCGAAATTCCAACACATTTCCTGTTGACATGAGAATAAAAGGACGGGACATAATCATCGTCAAAATATACCCCTCTACTTTTTCTTTAAGGTTTGGAGTACTCCCTCCGTCCTTTAAAGAATGTACTTCCAACTTTGTTGAAGGGTTAAACTAACTCATAGTTTGACCGAGTTTCTGCAAAAATATAGCAATATTTGTGAAATTAAATGGGTATGTGGTAAAAATATACTTTATCATGAATCTAATTCTACTACTTTGATGTCATAAATGTTAATATATTATTGTGTAAATACGGTCAAACATAAAAACGTTTGACTTTCTAATAAAGTTGGAAGTACACTCTTCAAAGGACGGAGGGAGTATATAGTATCAAGGGTGTTTTTAAATTGGCACTGGATGCGACTCCAATGCTGAAGCAGGGAGCAGTTGGCTTGATTGCACCCGTGATCCAAGGAGCTAGCTGACATGATTACTTTGCCCTGTTTCTTATTTATTTTTCACCGATTATTAGTACCTAATGGAGTTTTTCTTTTTTGCGGGGAAGTACCTAATGAAGGTTAGGTACGTATATACTTCTGTGATGCTCATTTGTTTGTGTTTCGCACAATCGCAGTGTTGCGTGTGCATCTTTTATTTCTCTGCGGGGTTCCTTTCTCATCCTGATGGATCATGGGAAACTAGTACTAGTTAGTAAAATAGGTTAATTACAAGTGACACTGTTTATCCATGATGAAGCTGGCCCGTTGCTGGCATGTAAGCATAGATAGATAGCAAAACTGTTTATCCAGAAGAAGAAAAAAGATAGCAACACTATTTATCTAAAAAAGAGATCATCTACATATCAGTTGCCTAAAATTTTACTACCTTTGATTTGTATCCATGACCACTGATTGAGCCTCGAGTATCTCAGATCCGCGATTTCATCTCTCTTTTCTGACCATGGCTGCAAGCCTGCAACACCTTTTACATCATTTTTTTTTGGTCGTGGTTTCAACATTCATCTTCATGCATGCACCCTTCCGAGGGGGGAATCCACCCGAGTTCACGTTGCCAACTTGACTCCAAGGTAGATGCAACCTACTTCTTCTCACATATTTGAAGTTCCTTCAAGAAGTTTTGAACAAAGCACCTAGTGGACAACTGGCTCTGAAAAGGATCTTCATAAATCACCTTTCTCCTCATGCGCCATACTATATCCCATAATGTAACAAAAGTCTCCACAAGCAGCTGGTGGGAAAGAACATCGATCAAAGAGGAGATCCATTCTCCCGCCTCCCATCCGTGTGAATATGCTACTGCTTCCATGACACCTTCTGGCGCCAATGCCCAAACAGACTTCGAAATCATACATTCAATAAATGAGTGTCTCCATGAGTCCTCTTGACCACAAGTCAGACACTTATCATCCTTTTGTGCAACACATCACCAATTGGTATAGATTGTTTTGCTAATCTCCATAGAAAAACACAAACCTTTGCTGGGACATGAACCTTCCATAGCGATGTCCACTGTTTCTTTTCATGCTTCAAATACAATGTTGCAGCCGATCCGGTGGTGACAAACATCCTATATGCTGACCATCCAGAAAAAATCCTTTACCATCATAATGTCATGCCAAAAAATATTGATTTCTATTACTCAAAGCGATATTTTTTCATAACATCAACATCCATTCGCAGGAAAACCTGGTCCAATTTTTCTATGTTCCATGTGGCAGATGTATGATTAATCAGCTCATTGACCTTTCTAGGCGGCCCATCCAATAACCAAGTTGTTGTCCCCAAAGAGCCATTACCGGGCAGCCAATTGCCTTGGCACTTCCTATTTAGCGCTTCAGGCGCCCGTTATAGGCCATTTTGCTAACGGGCGCCTGAAGCGCAGCGAGATGGGCCAGCCCATGTATCATTTTATAAATCCCGCAAAAAGGTGCCCCTGCTATGATTCAAACCTGAGGCGCCGTGGTTCGTATTTGGCTGCATTAACCACTCCAACCGCTTCACATGACGTGCCTTACAGCTTCTTTTTCTTCTTTTCTTTTGTCTTCTTTCTTTTATTTTTTGTTTTATTTTTTCCTTTTTCTCTGGTACTTTTCTCAAAATGCGTGAACCTTTTTCCTAAAAGTCGATGACCTTTTCTCAAATTCGTGAACTTTTTCTTCAAACTTGATGAACTTTTCTTAAATCTGATGATTTTAAAAAAAATTGATGAACTTTTTTTTCAAATTTGATGAGCTTTTTTCAAAGTCGAAAAACTTTTTTTCAATATTGATGAACTTTTTCTCAAATTCTCTGAACTTTTTTAAAAGTGATGAACGTTTTTCCAATATCGATGAACTTTTTCCAAATTTGTAATTTTTTTCAACATCGATGAACTTTTTTCAAAAGCGATGAACTTTATTTTCACAATCAATGAACTTTTTTCAAAATTGATGATTTTTTTAAATTGACAAACTTTTAAAAGTTGGTGACTTTTCTTCAAAATTGATGAACTTTTTTCGAAATCATTGAGCTTTTGTCAAATTCATGAACCTTTTTCAAAATTCGATGAACTTTTTTTCAAAATCGATGAACTTTTTCGAATTCAATGACCGTTTCAAATTTTCAAAAAAAATTACCATGCTAGGGTGAACTTTTTTTATTGCAAATCTATAACTTTTAAAATTTATATATGATTTCTTTTTACAAATGGTTTATATGGCTATGTTCATGCTGTACGAAGAGAAGTATTAAATAGCAATGTGTCAGGTTTGTAGACAACTATGTGCTCTCGGTCTAGTGGTTGTTCGGCTGATACTTTGTCCAAGGACGGAACCATGCGTGGTTTGAATCCCAGCTTTCCCATGTTTAGCCTGAGATTTTTCTTCTTTTCACGAGCCCCAGGAGACCTTCAGTGCCGAATAGGAGCTCCCAACTGCCTTCGCATGGATCTGTCCCTTCTCCGCTAATGATCCGCCTAATAAGGCCTAGTTTTAAAGTATCAAGACCATCAAGCATCGCCCTCCAAACCTTCGAACGACGAGAGGCCAAATATGTTGTAAGAAAAGTGTCTCTGAAACCCATGCCTCCTGTATACCTGGGTTTAGTCATCTCCGACCAAGCAACCAAATGTTTTTTCCGTTTGCCGTCTTGCTTCCCCACCAAATGTTATGGAACAATGTATCTATATGTTTACACATCCCTTTAGGGAAGCCTGAAACAGGAAATGGAGAACACTGGCATCACCTAAGCCACCGGCTTGATCAATACATCCTTACCTGCAGCCGACATCGTTTTCTCTATCCATCCTTGTACATAAGTCCATATTCTATCTTTTAATTATTTAAAGTTTCCACTTTTATCTCTTCCTATATATGTTGGCATTCCCAAATATTTCTCAATCAATGATTCAAATTGGACATTGAGTATATCCTTCACTAGTCATCGCAAAAAACCCCTGCACCCCTTACTGAAAAATATTGATGAATTTTCAAGGTTAATTCTCTGACCTGAATCATTACAATATATGTCTAGAACCTCAATAGTTTGTTTTGCACTCCCCACATCTGCCCAAAGAAATAGAAAACTATCATCTGCCAATAACAAGTGATTAACTGTCGGAACTAACACATACACTTTTAATCGCTAGTAGAAAAGGGGGCAACGGTCTAGGCCGGGTCAGCCCATTAGTCCCGGTTTAGTCTAGAACCGGGACCCATGGGGGCATTGGACCCGGTTCGTGAGCCCAGGGGGCCGGCCGGGCCACGTGGGCCATTGGTCCCGGTTCGTCTGGACCTTTTGGTCCCGGTTGGTGGGACGAACCGGGACCAATGGCCTCGCTCCTGGCCCACCACCATTGGTCCCGGTTGGTGGCTTGAACCGGGACCAAAGGCTCCCCTTTAGTCCCGGTTCATGCCACCAACCGGGACCAATGAGGTGCCTATATATACCCCCTCGCATAAGAGCAGAGCACACTGCTCTGTTTTTTTCTGGCCGAGGGGGAGAGGGCTTGGTGGTGCTCTAGCTCACCTCCTATGCACACAAGGTGCTCGATGGAATGCCCGAGCCACAGTACTTAAGCTTTCTCCTCTCCAAGCTCGACCTTCAAGCTCCATTTTCCTCAATATTTGTCTAGGTTTAGCGGTCCGTCACGCCCCGTCCCCGTCTTCATCGCCGTCGATCACCCGCGCCGAGCTCATCGCCGGCACCACCGTGGTGAGCCTCTTGTTCTTATGTTCTTTTTGAAAGGAAAAAATATTCTTACTTGTATGTTTACATAGATACTTGTATTATTTTCTTACTTTTATTATTGCATCTTATATAGTGCGATGGTTTTGGTATCTGCCCCCGTCGGCCCTGTCCTGTCTATGATTCGGATGTAGTATATATATTATCTTTATAACTATTGGTTCAGTTATTGTTTATGAAAATTATACCGACCAACGTGACATAGATTTTATTTATGTAGGATGTATGTGAATCAGAAATTCCAACCGACCCTATTGTCGAGAGGTTAAATTTAGTTGAAGAAGAAAACAATTTGTTGAAGGAAAAAAAAATTGAGGAGGAGAAGATGATATTGGAGTTGCATGTTGCGGATGTCGTCGATGATCACAAGATCAAGATGGATGCAATGCGCTTGAAGATTAGAAAATATGCCATTCATACCGAGGCTTGGTATCATTATGCCGTTGGATCAATTGTTACCTTGGTTGCGATTATGATCGCATTTGTTTTTGCATTGAAATGTTTTACATAGTTTCAATGTATGGTTTAATTAATTAGATGCTCTGGAGAGCTATATGTTGTTTGATGAGAACTATGTATGTACTTTGGTTTTAATGTGATGATGAACTTCTATTAATTTGGACACTTAATTATATATAACGCACGCAGATGAACCGGCAATGGATGTACGGTGACAGACACACCTCCGAGTACATTAAGGGCGTGCATGAGTTTCTCGATGCGGCTGAGGCAAACAAGCAGAATGGTTTTATGTGTTGTCCATGCACTGAATGTGGGAATACGAGGTCTTACTCTAACCGGAAAATCCTTCACTCCCACCTGCTTTATAAGGGTTTCATGCCACACTATAATGTTTGGACGAGGCACGGAGAAATAGGGGTTATGATGGAAGACGGCGAAGAAGAAGAGTATGATGACAACTATGTGCCCCCTGAATACGGTGATGCTGCAACGGGGGGAGCTGGTGAAGATCAAGAGGAACCTGACGATGTGCCCAATGATGCTGCAACGGGTGAAGCTGCTGAAGATCAAGAGGAACCAGACGATGTGCCCGATGATGATGATCTCCGCCGGGTCATTGTCGATGTAAGGACGCAATGTGAAAGTCAAAAGGAGAAGCTGAAGTTCGATCGCATGTTAGAGGATCACAAAAAAAGGGTTGTACCCCAATTGCGAAGATGGCAACACAAAGCTCAGTACCGTACTGGAACTGCTGCAGTGGAAGGCAGAGAATGATGTGGCTGACAAAGGATTTGAGAAGCTACTGAAAATATTGAAGAAGAAGCTTCCAAAGGATAACGAATTGCCCGACAGTACATACGCAGCAAAGAAGGTCGTATGCCCTCTAGGATTGGAGGTGGAGAAGATACATGCATGCCCTAATGACTGCATCCTCTACCGCGGTGCATACAAGGATCTGAATACATGCCCGGTATGCGGTGCATTGCGGTATAAGATCAGAGGAGATGACCCTAGTGATGTTGACGGCGAGCCCCCCGGGAAGAGGGTTCCTGCGAAGGTGATGTGGTATGCTCCTATAATACCACGGTTGAAACGTCTGTTTAGAAACGACGAGCATGCCAAGTTGATGCGATGGCACAGTGAGGACCAGAAGAAAGACGGGAAGTTGAGAGCACCCGCTGACGGGTCGTAGTGGAGAAAAATCGAGAGAAAGTACTGGGATGAGTTTGCAAAGGACCCAAGGAATGTATGGTTTACTTTAAGCGCGGATGGCATTAATCCTTTCAGGGAGCAGAGCAGCAATCACAGCACCTGGCCCGTGACGCTATGTATGTATAACCTTCCTCCTTGGATGTGCATGAAGCGGAAGTTCATTATGATGCCAGTTATCATCCAAGGCCCTAAGCAACCCGGCAACGACATTGATGTGTACCTAAGGCCATTAGTTGAAGAACTTTTACAGCTGTGGAATGAAAATGGTGTACATATGTGGGATGAGCACAGACAGGAGGAATTTAACCTAAAGGCGTTGCTGTTCGTGACCATCAACGATTGGCCCGCTCTCAGTAACCTTTTAGGACAGACAAACAAAGGATACCACGCATGCATGCACTGTTTAGATGACACTGAAAGTATATACCTGGACAAATGCAGGAAGAATGTGTACCTGGGCCATTGTCGATTTCTTCCGACCAACCATCAATGTCGAAAGAAAGGCAAGCATTTCAAAGGCGAGGCAGATCACCGGAAGAAGCCCGCCATGCGTACCGGTGATCACGTACTTGCTATGGTCAATGATTTACACGTAATCTTTGGAAAGGGTCCCAGCGGACTAGCTGTTCCGAATGACGCTGAGGGACACGCACCCATGTGGAAGAAGAAATCTATATTTTGGGACCTACCCTACTGGAAAGACCTAGAGGTCCGCTCTTCAATCGACGTGATGCACGTGACGAAGAATCTTTGCGTGAACCTGCTAGGCTTCTTGGGCGTGTATGGGAAGACAAAAGATACACCTGAGGCACGGGAGGACCTGCAACGTTTGCACGAAAAAGACGGCATGCCTCCGAAGCAGTATAAAGGTCCTGCCAGCTACGCTCTTACGAAAGAAGAGAAAGAAATCTTCTTTGAATGCCTGCTCAGTATGAAGGTCACGACTGGCTTCTCGTCGAATATAAAGGGAATAATAAATATGCCAAAGAAAAAGTTTCAGAACCTAAAGTCTCATGACCGCCACGTGATTATGACGCAACTGCTTCCGGTTGCATTGAGGGGGCTTCTACCGGAAAACGTCCGATTAGCCATTGTGAAGCTATGTGCATTCCTCAATGCAATCTCTCAGAAGATGATCGATTCAGAAATCGTACCAAGGCTAAGGAGTGATGTGGCGCAATGTCTTGTCAGTTTCGAGATGGTGTTCCCACCATCCTTCTTCAATATCACGACGCATGTCCTAGTTCATCTAGTCGACGAGATTGTCATCCTGGGGCCCGTATTTCTACACAATATGTTCCCCTTTGAGAGGTTCATGGGAGTCCTAAAGAAATATGTCCGTAACCGCGCTAGGCCAGAAGGAAGCATCTCCATGGGCCATCAAACAGAGGATGTTATCAGGTTTTGTGTTGACTTCATTCCTGGCCTTAAGGAAGATAGGTCTCCCTAAATCGCGGTATGAGGGGAGACTGACTGGAAAAGGCACTCTTGGAAGTGACTCAATAATATGCAGGGACGGATATTCTTGGTCTCAAGCACACTACACAGTTCTACAGAACTCTACCTTGGTGACCCCGTATGTCGATGAACACATGAACAGTCTGCGCTCCAAACACCTGGAGCAGTGCGACGACTGGATTACATGTGAACACATCAGGACTTTCAGCAGTTGGTTGGAAACACGTCTCAGAGGTGACAATACTGTTTGTGATGAGCTGTACTTGTTGTCCGGGGGACCATCTTTGACTGTATTGACTTACAAAGGATACGGGATAAATGGGAATACATTTTACACGATCGCCCAAGATCATAAGAGCACCAACCAAAACAACGGTGTCCGCTTTGATGCAGCAACCGAGAGCGGAAAGGACACATATTATGGTTACACAGTGGACATATGGGAACTTGACTACGGACATGATTTTAAGGTCCCTTTGTTTAAGTGCAAATGGGTCAATCTGTCAGGCGGGGGGGGGGGTACAGGTAGACCCACAGTACGGAATGACAACAGTGGATCTGAAAAATCTTGGGTACACTGACGAACCGTTCGTCCTAGCCAATGATGTGGCACAGGTTATCTATGTGAAGGACATGTCTACCAAACCGAGAAAAAGAAAAGATAAGGAAGTGAATACATCATACGATGAGCCAAAGCGCCACATAGTTCTTTCAGGAAAAAGGGATATCCTGGGAGTGGAGGGCAAGACAGACATGTCTGAAGATTATGAAAAGTTTCATGAAATTCCTCCCTTCAATGTCAAGGCTGGCCCAAGCATCCTGATAAACGATGAAGATTATCCATGATTACGGTGCAATAAGCAAATGACACAAGCGAAGAAAAAGTGAAGACTTTTCCCGCAACTATTATGATGATACCATGCCAACTTTGTAACACACGAGTATGCTATGCCAACTTTTTCAGAGTTCATTTGAAAACTATGAATTTAGGTCGAATTTTCTCTATAGGTGCATCTATGTTCATTTTTTTAGTAAAGTTAATCACAAACTTGTGATTCACACAAATTTCAAAGAATTCAAATTTGAAAAGTATTCAAATTTGAAAACTAATGGCACTAATAGAAAGTTTATAATTTTTCTAAAACTAATGGCACTAACAGAAAGCTTATAATTTTGCTGACCTAAAAGCAAAAATATTAAAAAAATAAAGCAAAAAACAAAAGAAAATAAATAATACAGAAAACAAAACAAAAAACTGAAACATAAAATAAAAATAGCAACAATAAGTATTTTGTTGTAAGTAGAAACAAAATAAAATAAATAAAGCAACAAAGAAAACAAAAAAACTAAAAGAGTGTTTTCAAATTTGAAAACTAATGGCACTAACAGAAAGTTTATAATTTTTCTAAAACTAAAAGCAAAAAGAATTAAAAAATAAAGCAAAAAACAAAAGAAAATAAATAATGCAGAAAACAAAACAAAAAAACTGGAAAAAATAGGCACTAAAAGCAAAAAAACAAAAGAATTTATTCCATTTTGTTAAATATCGCGAATATAGTGGAAAAAACTCTAGAACATTCCTTTGAATGGAATTGTTCATTGGGTTCGACTTGTTGTTCGACAAAATAGAAAGCTGTCTCTCGTATGTTATTGTAAGGTGATTCATTCATAATATTTCTTATGTGCGGTTTCAAGATGCTAAAAAAGTAGATTTGGTAATCGGCTTTTGAGCTCCATTCCTCTCTCTCCTACAGAATAGGTTTTTCCAAAAACTACCCATGGGATTTCTTTGTCTTTTCCTTATCTTTTGTCCGGTGAAGAATCTCCTCGAAAAAATGCGGGAAAAATGCACATTCAATATTGAGAAAATGTTGCGTAACTGCCCTTGCCTCAAGGTCTTGAGAAACCAGAAACTAGTCACAGGTAAGAAAGTCTAGAAAGTTCTGAGACTGGGGTAGGTGAATCCATTGACCTTGACGTAGGGCTTTCCCCTCCACCCGATGGTGATTGACTTACTGAAGACCGGCCCTAAGCCATTAATGAATTGAGCCTGGTGAACCATTGATATAGCACTCTGCGGGGCGAAGGCTATGCTTATCACGATAGTTTACAGAAGCTCTTTCCTGACCTGGAATAGACGAATCCTAACAAGATTCTAGACATACGCGGGATGAAACAACATCTACTCGAATTTCATTCACAAAGCCATCAAGGCGGCGCACACAGCCTACGCGGCATTGATCCGACGCCAAAAAAATGAACCAGGAGCGCTCGCTCTGCCACAAAATCCAAACCCAAACGCATCAAAACAGCATGCGAAATGCACCATACGTATCCCCGCGAAAACGAATGCACGTACATAGGTAAGCGACTCGGGGGCGCTCGGGCTCGATCTCAGGTTCACACCTTTTGCTTTCTGCCGTTTCTCGGGCCCAGTGTCAGTGAGATGCAAGAATGACGTGTGAGTTAGTGGGGGTACTTGCTGGTAGGAAATATTCAGGCCCTTTTCACCCGCGATGCGATACCGGAGTTATACGGTGTCCGGCTGGACTTTTGTCCTCTTGTAACCAGTTTCTGGGCGTGGATTCTTTCCCGTCTCTAAGGGATACTTTCGCGGATTTACATTTCAAGGGGCGCCAAAGCTTCACTGCCGTTACCGTGCTTAGAATTGATGAAATTGGATTTCTTACAAAACCCAGGATCTTCCTATTCGTAGTTTTCTTACAAAACCCAGGATCTTCCTATTCGTAGGTGGTATACAACTACCCCTATCCCTATTGTTTTGATACATGGCGTATTGGCTTTTCGTTTTTCTAGCTAAAGATCCATCTTTTCTGGATTAGTGATTACAAAAAGTGTTTTCAAATTTGAAAACTAATGGCACTAACAGAAAGTTTATAATTTTTGTGACCTAAAAGAAAAAAGAAATCACTAAAAAACTATAAGTATTTTGTTCTAAGTAGAAATGAAAAAATAAATAGCAAAAAAGAAAAAAAATGCCTATAATATTTGTTATGACTAACTAAAATTACCAAATTGAGTATAATGATAAAACACAGTAATATTAAATAGCAGGAAAAAGAATGACTCAAAAATCAATTTTTATAGTAAAGTTATTCATAAAATAGTGATTCACACAAATTTTAAAAAATTCAAATTTTAACTATTCAAATTTTAAAACTAATGGCACTAACAGAAAGTTTATAATTTTTGTGACCCAAAAGAAAAAATCACTAAAAAACTATAAGTATTTAGTTCTAAGTAGAAATGAAATAATAAATAGTAAAAAAATGCCACCTACTAGGCCACCACGGCCTGAATACGACTAGAAGCCCATCCATGGGCCATGATTCAGGCCCGCAGAAGGCCCAACAGGCCCACAGGCATAGCGGTGTGAGATTAGGCCAAGAGGCCTGTAGTTCTGAGGAGTTTGATGGAGATGGCGGGGCAGCGCTTATAAACAGGTGCAGTCGCTCCTCAGCTAGCGAGGTGGGACTAAACATCCCACCGCACCGTGGCTTTGGCAGGCGCAGGCCTTTGGTCCCGGTTGGTGGCACCAACCGGGACTAAAAGGGGGCATTGGCGAACCATGACCAATGCCCCCCTTTAGTCCCGGTTGGTGCCACGAACCGGGACAAAGCCTTTCCTATATAACCAAACACTTGGGAAATTTCCCCCCACCCGCCATTCTTCTCCAACATCGCCAGGCTGCTGCGCTGCTCCTCGACGCCGGCCCCTGCCCCGACGTCGCCGTCGCCTCCCCTAGCCGCCCAAGGTCGCCGTCGCCGCCCGCTCGCCATCAGCCGTGCCCTCGCTCGACGCCGCTTGCCGCTCGCCGCCCTGCCCCGACGTGCGTCGCGCGCCCCGGCCCGCCCGTCGTCGTCGCCCTGCCCCGCCCGTCGCCGTCGCCCCTGCCCCGCCCGTCGCCGTCGCCCTGCCCCTCCGTTGGTCCGGCCGGCGCCCCTAACCTGTTTTTTTCATATATTATATGCTTGTGTATATTGTGTATATTGCTTCTTTGTGTATTATATATATATATATATGTCAGTATATATATTGTGTATATTGCTTCTTTTCATATTTTTTTCATATATATGTTTGTATTTTGTATTTTGCTTTTTTATAAAAATGTATATATGTTTGTATGTTCTCTGTGTATATATGTTCATATATGCAAAAGTTGGATTTAAATATTTAGAAAAGGATTATCTATATATGTTCTCTGATTTAGTACATTTTAGGTTAGTTTCATTTCTAGAAAAGTTTTATATATTTAGGAGAGGAAAAAGGAAAATAAGAAGAGGAAAAAGGAGAGGAAGAGGAGAGGAAGAAAAGGAAGAGGAGAAGAAGAGGAGAGGAAGAAAAGGAAGAGAATATTTCTATTTTTTCTTTTTCTCCTCTATCCCTTTCTTCTTCTCCTCTTTTTTTTCTTCTTTTTTTCTTCGATCTTCTCCTCTATTCCTTTCTTCTTCTCCTCTTTTTATTTCTTCTTCGTATTCTTATGTTTTATCGGGTCTGTCGTCGTTGATATACCCCTCCCGATAACTTCAACACGAGGGGGGTCGATATACCCCCTCCCGATAACTTCAACACGAGGGGGGGTCGATATACCCCCTCCCGATAACTTCAACACGAGGGGGGTCGATATATATACCCCCTCCCGATAACTTCAACACGAGGGGGGGTCGATATATGCTAAATAGCAAGTATCGTCGGTGTGAGATACATGTGGCCGTCGGTGTCGGACAGTACATCCACGTCCCACAAGTGACGCGGGCGTCGACCCGCGTCACTTGTGGGACGTGGATGTAGTGTTCGACACCGATGGCCACATGTATCTCACATCGACGATACTTGCTATTTAGGGTTTCCTCTACCGCTCGGCGACCCTCGAAACGACCCTCGCTCCCGATAAAAAAAGAGGAAGAAGAAGAAAAAAAGAGGAGAAGAAAGAATAGAGGAGACTCCTCTATTCTTTCTTCTCCTATTTTTCTTCTTCTTCCTCTTCTTTTTTTATCCTTGAAGCGTTGTCGAGGCCACCCCAAACCCTAGAGAAGCAGCGTCGAGGCCACTAATTAATATTAGTTCTACGTTTGCCACTAATATATCCATCTGTCATGTTTGAATAATAATTTCCATGTTGTAAATATTTGTAGAAACTATGGACACCGCCCGAGACGAAGTACAATAAGTGTTTTTGGGGGACATAATCGCACGAGGAAGTGATGTCGTCTGCTCATTGTTTCTCAAGGACACCGATGGTCTGGAAGCAGCTGGCTATGATTATGATGGCTCCGGTGACCTAATGCCGGTGCAAGAAGGAGACCGTGAGGACGGCTCAGGTGACCCAATGCCGGTGCAAGAAGGAGACCGTGATGACATCTTCGGTGACCGGACCGAGTCCGGCCAGGTATATATATTAGTTAAGCTTCTGTTGACTAGCTAATTGATGCATTCATTGTTTTGGTATGTACACATATTAATTAAGTCTTTGTTCTTTTTTCTAGCCCTCCGGATCGAGCACAACTTCGGTAAAGAGATGAGGCCTGAAGAAAAAGTTGAGCTCGGATGAAAAGTTTGAGATCATAGCAATCGCGTCCGATGGCCAACCGATTGAACCCCTCCGAACAAAGAGCGCATTTTGTTGCTCAGTGCGGGGTTTTGGTTAAGGACAAGATCCCGATCAACATCCAGCAATGGTTAAAGCCGGCTACAGAAGACCCTGAGGTGTCTTATGTCAATGATATGCAGAAAAATGATCTTTGGACTGAGCTGAAGTCAAATTTCACCCTACCGCCAGAGGATGGTCCGGAGAAGCCAGTTAAAGAGCAATTAATCAAGTCTTTTGCTCTTAAGAGGATGGCAGAACTATTCAGGAGGTGGAAGAAAGAGTTGAATAAGTTTGTCAAAAATAAAGAGACACCAGAATTCAAGGGCAGATATGAGAAGATTAGAGACCACTGGCCCGCATTTGTGGCCCACAAGACATCGGAAAAGAGTAAGAAGATGTCGGCGACAAACAAGCAAAATGCTGCGAAGAAGAAGCATCACCATCGCACGGGGTCAGGTGGCTACCTCGTAGCCCGGCCTAAGTGGGCCAAGACTGAGAATGATCTGGTTGATAAAGGGATCGAACCAGAGACAATTAACTGGCCAGACCGTTGCCGGAATTGGTTCTTCGGGGCTAGCGGAACCTTGGACCCTGTATCAGGGAAGTGCATTTGGACGAATGATCAAATGGACATACCAGTCAAGAAGCTTCAACATTATATTGAAGCAGCGCAGCAAGGGACGTTCGTTCCAGACAGAGAGAACGGCGAGCTCATAATGGCCCTCGGGAATCCTGAGCACCCTGGACGGACACGAGGCACGCCAGGCTCCATTCCGTGGAAGGTTGGGTTTCCGGACGCAGGCGGTTACAAATGCCACGAGAGGAGGAAGAAAGTGGAGCAGACCCAACTGCAGGCGCTGCACTCTAGGGTACAAGCGATAGAGGAACGAGAAGCAATTCGCAGCAAACGAACTGCCGAAGCTTCCCCCGAAGCTACCCCGCCATCTCAGCGGAGAAGCAGCGTGGCTTCCACCGAGCTGCTTCAGCCGGAGCATGTATTGACGGCTCCTGCTAGCTATCCCGTGGATGCTATCACGGAGTATCAAAATTGCCACCTTATGACGCAATGGATTAATATGAAGGTCAAGGCGGCTGTTGGCTTTGTTTTTCCTACTGAACCCGGCGCAACTTTTCACTGCCGGCCAATTCCAGAAAGATATGCTAGGGTGATGGTGGATGAAATAACGGAGGGATTTGAGGACCTCCAGCTTGACCACCCTACCGGTGAAGGGGAGACTCAGCTGGGTTCTGCTCTGAAGACTCCATGCCTATGGCGGAAGGAGCTCATCAACCTTCCGAACTAGACGCCTCCGCCTCCTCCTCCTCCTTCGGCGAGTCAGTGCACTCCGCCTCCTCCACCGCCTCCTCCTCCGGCGAGTGACGATCAGGGCACTCCGCCGGCTCCTTCTCCGACGCGTGGCGACACTCCGCCTCCTTCTTTGCCTGCGCTGGCGCGCCTGAGCAGCCAGCCTCCTCCTTCTCCGCCTCGTCAGCAAGGGCGGAAGAGACCTGCCGCCGCTCCGGCTGCTCCGGCGCGTCGTAGTCTTCTCCTCCGCCTCGTAAGCAAGTAAAGAAGATAACCGCTCCGTCTGCTCTGCCGGCGTCTAGCAGTACAGCCAGAGGCGGGAGGACATACAGATTCGGTCCTTCTCTGAAGACTCCAAAGAAGTTACCATACGAGAGGACCCCGGAGGAGAATGCCGAGATCATGCGAGAAGAAGTGAGGAACTTCTTTGAAGGGGTGAAAGCAAAGAAACATCCACCTCCGGAGGAGAAGGTAGATCCGGTGAAAGCGAAGCGCCCTCTGGCTGCCCTAACAAAACCATCCAAGTCTCCGCCGAAAGGAAACTATGAGCGCATTATTGGAAAGGAATTTGCCGAAGCAGAGCGGTTGGGAAGTACTGTCAGTGATCAAAGGCTGAAAGAATGACGAGCTGGGAAACAAATTGTCCAGCTCGGCGAACAAGCGAAGCAATCGTGCCCCCCGCTCAAGGTGCCTAGCAACATCGTCACTAATGATCCGAGGATGGTGCCCGGTTATAGCAATCTTGGAGATTACCTGCCCGACGATGTACATTATGATTTCATGGAGGTGCAGATACAAAGATACGAGTACGGGAAGCCTCTCGTCAAAGATGAAAGATCTCTATCAACGATGATGCGAAGATTGCATGATTGATACTTGAAAATCTGCAGAGAGTTTGGGGGGAGGAGTACTTTGTATGTGAGAGTTAAAAAGGAGCATGACCTCATTGGAATTGATCTGTTGCCTGTTCCATTTGAGGAGTTCTTTCAGTTTTTCAATCAATTGGCCCTCGATAAAGCAACGGTCACCTGCTACTGTCTGTAAGTAGTACTACTTCTGTCATTAAGTCTCTCTATATAGCTCAGCTCTTTCATTGCATGTATTTATAATTATCCTGACTATATTATGTAGATTGAAGATCGTCGAATTGAAGAAAAGACAAGTCGGTGATATTGGGTTCATTAACACATATCTCATAGATGCAACTGAGGTTAAATTTCATGCTGCAGATACCGAGGCCAACTTGCTACGATCGTTGGTAACAAATGAAAACAAAGATATAATACTCTTTCCTTACAACTTCAAGTGAGTGTTACTGTCTTGTGCATATTCGGTTTCCCTTATATATTAGTCAAGGTTATAGTAATGTAATTGATGAGTTATGCATGCGTGTGCAGTTTCCACTATATTCTCCTAGAGATTAAGCTTGAGCAGGGACTAGTAACCGTCTTAGACTCAAGATGTAAAGATCCCCAGGACTATGCGGACATGACTCAAATGCTCGAGAAGTAAGTTAAATCGATCATTATCCACCATATCAGCAACTTTGTTCATTTCCTGATATATCAAGTAATTGTTTTCTTTGTCTAGCAGGGTTTGGAAAAAAATTCACCAAAAAAGCTCTGGGACTCCCAAAGAAGCTGCAATTTAGACACCCGAAAGTAAGTACTATAGTAGCATGTTACGCGCATCTCCTATTGATTCAAGCGCTAGTTTCATCAATACATTTGGCATTCTTGCTTATCAGTTTGATTGACCTCTATTTCTTGTAAAGTGGTTGTGCCAGGAACAAGGGAATGATTTCTGTGGATACTACGTTTGCGAGTCCATCCGCCACACGACCTGTGAGCGGGGCTACTCTGACGAACAATATGAAGTACATAAATAACAACATTCACAATTTTATTTTATTACCATCATTTGTGTTGAGTTTCATTCATTCATATATATATATATATATGTATTGACCCCCTTCTTCAAATTAGATGTTTCGGAAGCGGGATGAACTCCTAGCACCAGCTCGCATGCGAGCAATTCAAGAGGAATTGGCGGCATTCTTTCTTGACCACGTGATCGCTGAAGACGGAGAATACTATGTGGACCATCAGTCCGTATGTTAGGAGATTATATTTGTAAGAGATAATTATTGTATATATGTAGCCGGTAGTGTCGGATACATATAGGAGAACTTGTTGTTCGACCAATCTCTCGGAGAAGGAGAGGTGGTCGATATCACTTCTCTCTGTATGCATATATGTTCATGACGGTCTTCTGTTTCCTTCGTTTGCTTACTAGCTAGCTAGCGTGTCTAGTCCTCTCTATATGTATGTATAGTACGTAGCGTTGACCAAGCACGGACATAAGAGAGGACACTTCTCTCTATTAATTATAGCTAGCTAACACAATATATGAAACACCTAAATTAACCCCCCAAACCCCCCAAACCCCCCCCCCCTTCAAAAAAAACAAAAACCCCAGCCACAGAAATGCTGACGCGTGGATGCCTATTGGTCCCGGTTGGTGCCACCAACCGGGACCAAAGGCCCTCCTGCCTGGGCTCCGCGCACAGGCCACATGGAGGCCCATCTGTCCCGGTTCTGGATTGAACCGGGACTAAAGGGACAGGGCATTAGTACCGACCCTTTAGTCCTGGTTCAGGAATCGGGACAAAAGGCCCTTACGAACCGGGACAATAGGCCCTTTTTCTACTAGTGATCCATGAAGATTTGTGTTGGAAATATGCCCTAGAGGCAATAATAAATTGATTATTATTATATTTCCTTGTTCATATTAATCGTTTATTATCCATGATAGAATTGTATTGATAGGAAACTCATATACATGTGTGGATACATAGACAACACCATGTCCCTAGTAAGCCTCTAGTTGACTAGCTCGTTGATCAATAGATGGTTACAGTTTCCTGACCATGGACATTGGATGTCATTGATAACGGGATCACATCATTAGGAGAATGATGTGATGGACAAGACCCAATCCTAAGCCTAGCACAAGATCATGTAGTTCGTATGCTAAAGCTCTTCTAATGTCAAGTATCATTTCCTTAGACCATGAGATTATGCAACTCCCGGATACCGTAGGAGTGCTTTGGGTGTGCCAAACGTCACAACGTAACTGGGTGGCTATAAAGGTACACTACAGGTATCTCCGAAAGTGTCTGTTGGGTTGGCACGAATCGAGACTGGGATTTGTCACTCCGTGTAAACGGAGAGGTATCTCTGGGCCCACTCGGTAGGACATCATCATAATGTGCACAATGTGATCAAGGAGTTGATCACGGGATGATGTGTTACGGAACGAGTAAAGAGACTTGCCGGTAAACGAGATTGAACAGGTATCGGGATACCGACGATCGGAATCTCGGGCAAGTATCGTACCGATGGACAAAGGGAATTGTATACGGGATTGATTAAGTCCTACATCATGGTTCATCCGATGAGATCATCGTGGAACATGTGTGAGCCAACATGGGTATCCAGATCCCGCTGTTGGTTATTGACCGGAGAGTCATCTCGGTCCATGTCTGCATGACTGTTCCCGAACCCGTAGGGTCTACCACACTTAAGGTTCGATGACGCTAGGGTTATAGGGAATAGATATACGTGGTTACCGAATGTTGTTCGGAGTCCCAGATGAGATCCCGGACATCACGAGGAGTTCCGGAATGCTCCGGAGGTAAAGATTTATATATGGGAAGTCCTGTTTTGGTCACCGGAAAAATTTCGGGGTTTATCGGTAACATACCGGGACCACCGGGAGGGTCCCGGGGGTCCACCAAGTGGGGCCACAAGCCCCGGAGGGCTGCATGGGCCAAGTGTGGGAGGGGACCAGCCCCAGGTGGGCTGGTGCGCCCCCCACAAGGGCCCAAGGCGCCTAAGGGGAGGAGGGGGGCAAACCCTAAGGGCAGATGGGCCTTAGGGCCCATGCTTGGTGCGCCTCCCTCTCCCCTCCACCTGGCCGCCACCCAGATGGGATCTAGGGGCTTCCGCCGCCCCTAGGTGGAACCCTAGGTGGGGCGCACCCCTTCCCTCTCCCCTATATATACTTGAGCACTTGGGGGGCTGCCCGCAGATGAGTTCTTGACCTCTCCCTTGGCGCAGCCCTACCTCTCTTTCTCCTCATATCTCGCGGTGCTTGGCGAAGCCCTGCTGGATCACCACGCTCCTCCACCACCACCACGCCGTTGTGCTGCTGCTGGATGGAGTCTTCCTCAACCTCTCCCTCTCTCCTTGCTGGATCAAGGCATGGGAGACGTCACCGGCTGTACGTGTGTTGAACGCGGAGGTGCCGTCCGTTCGGCACTAGGATCTCCGGTGATTTGGATCACGACGAGTACGACTCCATCAACCCCGTTCTCTTGAACGCTTCCGCTTAGCGATCTACAAGGGTATGTAGATGCACTCTCCTTCCCCTCGTTGCTGGTTTCTCCATAGATAGATCTTGGTGACACGTAGGAAAATATTGAATTTCTGCTACGTTCCCCAATAGTGGCATCATGAGCTAGGACTCTGCGTAGATTCTATGCACGAAGTAGAACACAAAGTAGTTGTGGGCATTGATTTTGTTCAATATGCTTACCGTTACTATACCAATCTTGATTCGGCGGCATTGTGGGATGAAGCGGCCCGGACCGACCTTACACGTACTCTTACGTGAGACTGGTTCCACCGACTGACATGCACTAGTTGCATAAGGTGGCTAGCGGGTGTCTGTCTCTCCCACTTTAGTCGGATCAGATTCGATGAAAAGGGTCCTTATGAAGGGTAAATAGCAATTGGCATATCACGTTGTGGTTTTTGCGTAGGTAAGAAACGTTCTTGCTAGAAACCCATAGCCGCCACGTAAAACATGCAAACAACAATTAGAGGACGTCTAACTTGTTTTTGCAGGGTATGCTATGTGATGTGATATGGCCAGAAGAATGTGATGAATGATATGTGATGTATGAGATGATCATGTTCTTGTAATAGGAATCACGACTTGCATGTCGATGAGTATGACAACCCGGCAGGAGCCATAGGAGTTGTCTTATTTATTTATGACCTGCGTGTCAATTGAACAATGCCATGTAATTACTTTACTTTATTGCTAACCGTTAGCTTAGTAGTAGAAGTAATAGTTGGCGAGACAACTTCATGAAGACACGATGATGGAGATCATGATGATGGAGATCATGGTGTCATGCCGGTGACGATGATGATCATGGAGCCCCGAAGATGGAGATCAAAAGGAGCTAATATGATATTGGCCATATCATGTCACTATTTGATTGCATGTGATGTTTATCATGTTTATACATCTTATTTGCTTAGAACGAGTAGTAAATAAGATGATCCCTCATTAAAATTTCAAGAAAGTGTTCCCCCTAACTGTGCACGTTGCAAAGTTCGTCGTTTCGAAGCACCACGTGATGATCGGTGTGATAGATTCTTACGTTCAATACAACGGGTGTTGACGAGCCTAGCATGTACAGACATGGCCTCAGAACACAAGAGACTGAAAGGTCGAGCATGAGTCGTATGGTAGATACGATCAACATGAAGATGTTCACCGATGTTGACTAGTCCGTCTCACGTGATGATCGGACACGGCCTAGTTGACTCGGATCATGTAATCACTTAGATGACTAGAGGGATGTCTATCTGAGTGGGAGTTCATAAGATGAACTTAATTATCCTGAACATAGTCAAAAGGATTTACAAATTATGTCGTAGCTCGCGCTTTAGTTCTACTGTTTAGATATGTTCCTAGAGAAAATTAGTTGAAAGTTGATAGTAGCAATTATGCGGACTAGGTCCGTAAACTGAGGATTGTCCTCATTGCTTCATAGAAGGCTTGTGTCCTTAATGCACCGCTCAGTGTGCTGAACCTCGAACGTTGTCTGTGGATGTTGCGAACATCTGACATACACATTTTGATAACTACGTGATAGTTCAGTTAAACGGTTTAGAGTTGAGGCACCGAAAGACGTTTTGAAACGTCGCGAAACATATGAGATGTTTCGAGGGCTGAAATTGGAATTTCAGGCTCGTGCCCACGTCAAGAGGTATAAGACCTCCGACGATTTTCTTAGCCTGCAAACTAAGGGAGAAAAGCTCAATTGTTGAGCTTGTGCTCAGATTGTCTGAGTACAACAATCATTTGAATCGAGTGGGAGTTGATCTTCCAGATGAGATAGTGATGTTTCTCCGAAGTCATTACCACCAAGCTGCTAGAGCTTCGTGATGAACTATAATATATCAGGGACATATATGATGATCCTTGAGATATTCGCGATGTTTGACACCACAAAAGTAGAAATCAAGAAGGAGCATCAATTGTTGATGGTTGGTGAAACCACTAGTTTCAAGAAGGGCAAGGGCAAGAAGGGATACTTCATGAAACGGCAATTCAGCTGCTGCTCTAGTGAAGAAACCCAAGGTTGAACCCAAACCCGAGACTAAGTGCTTCTGTAATAAGGGGAACAGCCACTGGAGCAGAATTACCCTAGATACTTGGTAGATGAGAAGGCTGGCAAGGTCGATAGAAGTATATTGGATATACATTGTGTTAATGTGTACTTTACTAGTACTCCTAGTAGCACCATGGTATTAGATACCGGTTCGGTTGCTAAGTTGTTAGTAAACTCGAAATAAAAGACTGCGGAGTAAACGGAGACTAGCTAAAGGTGAGCTGGCGATATGTGTTGGAAGTTTTTCCCAAGCTTGATGTGATCAAGCATCGCACGCTCCCTCTACCATCGAGATTGGTGTTTGCGTTGAGCATAGACATGATTGGATTATGTCTATCGCAATACGGTTATTCATTTAAGGAGAATAATGGTTACTCTGTTTATTTGAATAATACCTTCAATGGTCTTGCACCTAAAATGAATGGTTTATTGAATCTCGATCGTAGTGATACACATGTTCATGCCAAAAGATATAAGATAGTACCACCTACTTGTGGCACTGCCACGTAAGTCATATCGGTATAAAACGCATGAAGAAGCTCCATGTTGATGGATCTTTGGGCTCACTCGTTTTTGAAAAGTTTGAGACATGCGAACCATGTCTATTGGTGTATATGCATGAAGAAACTCCATGCAAATGGACCGTTTGGACTCACTTGATTTTGAATCACTTGAGACATGCAAATCATACCACATGGGCAAGATGACTGAAAGCCTCGTTTTCAGTAAAATGGAACTAGAAAGCAACTTGTTGGAAGTAATACATTTTGATGTGTGCAGTCCAATGAGTGCTGAGGCGTGTAGTGGATATCGTTATGTTCTTACTTCACAGATGATTTGAGTAGATGTTGAGTACATTTACTTGATGAATCACGAGTCTGAATTATTGAAAGGTTCAAGTAATTTCAGGGTGAAGTTGAAAGATCGTCGTGACAAGAGGATAAAATATCTATGATATGATCATAGAGATGAATATCTGAATTACGAGTTTGGCACAGAATTAAGACATTGTGGAAATTGTTTCACAACTAATACAGCCTGGAACACCATAGTGTGATGGTGTGTCCGAACATCATAACTGCACCCTATTGGATATGATGCATACCATGATGTCTCTTATCGAATTACCACGATAGTTTATGGGTTAGGCATTAGAGACAACCACATTCACTTTAAATAGGGCACCACGTAATTCCGATGAGATGACACCGTATGAACTATGGTTTAGAGAAACCTAAGCTGTCATTTCTTAAAAGTTTGGGGCTGCGACGCTTATGTGAAAAAGTTTCAGGCTGATAAGCTCGAACCCAAAGCGGATAAATGCATCTTCATAGGACACCCAAAACAGTTGGGTATACCTCCTGTCTCAGATTCGAAAGCAATAAGGGATTGTTTCTAGAATCGGGTCCTTTCTCGAGGAAAAGTTTCTCTCGAAAGAATTGAGTGGGAGGATGGTGGAGACTTGATGAGGTTATTGAACCGTCTCTTCAACTAGTGTGTGGCAGGGCACAGGAAGTTGTTCCTGTGGCACCTACACCAATTGAAGTGGAAGCTTATGATAGTGATCATGAAACTTCAGATCAAGTCACTACCAAACCTCGTGGGATGACAAGGATGCGTACTACTTCAGAGTGGTACGTAATCCTGTCTTGGAAGTCATGTTGCTAGACAACAATGAACCTACGAGCTATGGAGAAGCGATGGTGGGCCTGGATTCCAAAATGGCTCGAGGCCATATAATCCGAGAGAGGATCCATATATGAAAACAAAGTGTAGACTTTGGAAGAACTACTTGATGGTCGTAAGGCTGTTAGGTACATATGGATTTTAAAAGGAAGACGGACAATGATGGTAAGTATCACCATTAAGAAAGCTCGACTTGTCGTTAAGATGTTTTCCGACAAGTTCAAGGAGTTGACTGCGATGAGACTTTCTCACTCGTAGCGATGCTAAGAGTCTGTTGGAATTATATTAGCAATTACTGCATTATTTATGAAATCTTGCAGATAGGATGTCAAAAATTGTTTCCTCGACGATTTTTGAGGAAAGGTTGTATGTGATACAACCGGAAGGTTTTGTCAATCCTGAAAGATGCTAACAAGTATGCAAAGCTCCAGCAATCCTTCTAAGGACTGGAGTAAGCATCTCGGAGTTGGAATGTATGCTTTGATGAGATGATCAAAGTTTTGGGTGTATACAAAGTTTATGAGAAACTTGTATTTCCAAAGAAGTGAGTGGGAGCACTATAGAATTTCTGATGAGTATATGTTGTTGAACATATTGTTGATCAGAATGATGTAGAATTTCTGGAAAGCATATAGAGAGTTATTTGAAAGTGTTTTTCAATGGAAAGCCTGGATTAAGCTACTTGAACATTGAGCATCAAGATCTATAAGGATAGATCAAAACGCTTAATGGTACTTTCAAATGAGCACATACCTTGACATGATCTTGAAGGTGTTCAAGATGGATCAGTCAAAGAAGGAGTTCTTGCCTGAGTTGTAAGGTATGAAGTTAAGACTTAAAGCTCGACCACGGCAGAATAAGAGAAGGACGAAGGTCGTCCCCTATGCTTTTTCATAGGCTCTCTACAGTATGCTATGCTGTGTACCGCACCTGAAGTGTGCCTTGCCATGAGTCAGTCAAGGGGTACAAGAGTGATCCAAGAATGGATCACAGGACAGCGGTCAAAGTTATCCTTAGTAACTAGTGGACTAAGGAATTTTCTCGATTATGGAGGTGGTAAAAGAGTTCGTCGTAAAGGGTTACGCCGATGCAAACTTTGACACTAATCCAGATTATTCTGAGTAGTAAACTGGATTCGTATAGTAGAACAGTTATTTGGAATAGCTCCAAATAGAACGTGGTAGCTGCATCTAGGAGATGACATAGAGATTTGTAAAGCACACACGGATCTGAAAGATTCAGACCCGTTGACTATAACATCTCTCACAAGCATAACATGATCAAACCCAGAACTCATCGAGTGTTAATCACATGGTAATGTGAACTAGATTATTGACTCTAGTAAACTCTTTGGGTGTTAGTCACATGGGGATGTGACCTTGAGTGTTAATCACATATCGATGTGAACTGGATTATTGACTCTAGTGCAAGTGGGAGACTGTTGGAAATATGCCCTAGAGGCAATAATAAATTGATTATTATTATATTTCCTTGTTCATGATAATCGTTTATTATCCATGCTAGAATTGTATTGATAGGAAACTCAGATACATGTGTGGATACATAGACAACACCATGTCCCTAGTAAGCCTCTAGTTGACTAGCTCGTTGATCAATAGATGGTTACGGTTTCCTGACCATGGACATTGGATGTCATTGATAACGGGATCACATCATTAGGAGAATGATGTGATGGACAAGACCCAATCCTAAGCCTAGCACAAGATGATGTAGTTCGTATGCTAAAGCTTTTATAATGTCAAGTATCATTTCCTTAGACCATGAGATTGTGCAACTCCCGGATACCGTAGGAGTGCTTTGGGTGTGCCAAACGTCACAACGTAACTGGGTGGCTATAAAGGTACACTATAGGTATCTCCGAAAGTGTCTGTTGGGTTGGCACGAATCGAGACTGGGATTTGTCACTCCGTGTAAACGGAGAGGTATCTCTGGGCCCACTCGGTAGGACATCATCATAATGTGCACAATGTGATCAAGGAGTTGATCACGGGATGATGTGTTACGGAACGAGTAAAGAGACTTGCCGGTAACGAGATTGAACAAGGTATTGGGATACCGACGATCGAATCTCGGGCAAGTATCGTACCGATGGACAAAGGGAATTGCATACAGGATTGATTAAGTCCTTGACATCGTGGTTCATCCGATGAGATCATCGTGGAACATGTGGGAGCCAACATGGGTATCCAGATCCCGCTGTTGGTTATTGACCGGAGAGTCATCTCGGTCATGTCTGTGTGTCTCCCGAACCCGTAGGGTCTACACACTTAAGGTTCGATGACGCTAGGGTTATAAAGGAAGTTTGTATGTGGTTACCGAATGTTGTTCGGAGTCCCGGATGAGATCCCGGATGTCATGAGGAGTTCCGGAATGGTCCGGAGGTAAAGATTTATATATGGGAAATCCTGTTTTGGTCACCGGAAAAGTTTCGGGTTTTATCGGTAACGTACCAAGACCACCGGGAGGGTCCCGGGGGTCCACCAAGTGGGGCCACAAGCCCCGAAGGGCTGCATGGGCCAAGTGTGGGAGGGGACCAGCCGCAGGTGGGCTGGTGCGCCCCCCACCAAGGCCCAAGGCGCAAGGAAGAGGGGAAGGGGGCAAACCCTAGGGCAGATGGGCCCTAAGGCCCAGCCTGGTGCGCCTCCCCCTCTCCCCTCCACTTGGCCGCCACCCATAGATGGGATTGGGGGTGGCCGCCGCCCCTAGGTGGAACCCTAGGTGGGGCGCACCCCTTCCCTCTCCCCTATATATACTTGAGCACTTGGGGGGCTGCCCGCAGATGAGTTCTTGACCTCTCCCTGGCGCAGCCCTACCTCTCTTTCTCCTCATATCTCGCGGTGCTTGGCGAAGCCCTGCTGGATCACCATGCTCCTCCACCACCACCACGCCGTTGTGCTGCTGCTGGATGGAGTCTTCCTCAACCTCTCCTTCTCCCCTTGCTGGATCAAGGCGTAGGAGACGTCGTCGGGCTGTACGTGTGTTGAACGCGGAGGTGCCGTCCGTTTGGCACTAGGATCTCCGGTGATTTGGATCACGACGAGTATGACTCCATCAACCCCGTTCACTCGAACGCTTCCGCTTAGCGATCTACAAGGGTATGTAGATGCACTCTCCTTCCCCTCGTTGCTGGTTTCTCCATAGATAGATCTTGGTGACACGTAGGAAAATTTTGAATTTCTGCTACGTTCCCCAACAATTTGATGATAGACAACGCTCTTTACATAGGCTAAAAAATAATCCGTTGCAACAAGAAACTAATATGGGAATATAGGATCACCTTGTCCAATACGTTGAGAGGAGAAAAAGTTTGCAGCCTCGATCCATTGAAAAGGACAGATTAAGAAGCCGGAGAAATAAGTATCATCGTCATGTCCGCCCAGTGACTATGAAACCCTAGTTTCAGCATGATTCCTTGTGCATAGCTCCACTCCAAACAATCATATTCTTTCCTAGTATCTAATTTTAGGGCACAAAAATGATGTGCTATTTCTTTACATTTCCCCTGCATGAAATGTAAACACTTAGATGCAGTGATAACATTATCTGTGAGCAACACTCCCGCTACAAACACCAAGTGTTCTTCCGCAATGATTCATGGAAGAATAATTTCCATCCTATTTGACATAACTTTTGAAGCTATCTTATAGAGAACGTTACAAAGTGCAATCGGTCTAAATTGAACCAATTCCACTGGCCTAGCCACTTTTGGCATAAGGACTAGTAGAGTATGGTCCTGCCTATTTGCCCGCTTAAATAAACCCAAATATATATCACATTCGAGTCTGCTTAAATAATCTGCTACTGTTGGGGCATTTTGTCAAAAAAATTCCAATGATCTTTCCTAGGTCTTAACTATATTTTGCGCCACCAAACGAGCAGTAGAGTATATTTTCATGATGACACCGACCGATTCCTTTGAGTACCCACTATGTCGTTGCATGTCACCACACGACTATCTATTGCCCCCTCTTAAGTACTCCGCGATGCTAGATATCGTATGTTTGACCCTGATATGCTCCACCTTGTTGTAACGACAATTTACATCTTGACCGACATGGAGACATGTGTCCTGCCTTGTCTCCGTTTTGGTTCACCAGATTGCGGGTGCAAAGTCTTGAGCAAGCAACCTTGGATCTTGGTCTATGGTGGTGGTCATCAAGCTTGGAGGGGATCAGTCATCAAGTGTGCTCGGGCGGTGATTAAGATGCGCCTAATGCTACTCTGTCAGGTAAGTTTTATGTTTAATTTGATTTCTTGTGGCTCTAGGGTGCCTTGTTTCGATAATTGTGATTTGTTCAGAAGGAAAGTGGTTGTAGCATGTCATAGAGGCTTGAATGCAATTACGCTTACGCAAGACTAGTTTGACTACAATCACACTTATCTGCATGGAAAATGAAGAAATTGATAGTTACTTGACGATATTAAAACTAGTAAACTAACATTTAAACTATTTGACAGTAAATCCTTGTAGTCATCTCTAGAATTGTCTACTTACTTACACATATGATAGAAAATTATATACTCCTAATCTAGAACCCAGTATCAAGATATTTGTTAGACTATATAATTTACATCCATTTGCAAATATATTTAAGAACCCAGAAGTGAAGACTAACATATACGGATATACATATATTACTTTACCTAAGGGGCATAAATTAATATGTGGAGGCATATGGTTATTACTTGTTTTAATTTTTTCTTATATTTGAGGGGAATGTTTCAAAATTAAATAAAAAATTTGACTGATCTTGCAAAATATGATTTAAATTGAGTGTAACCATATCTACATTTATAGATGCTAATTTTTGTATGGAAGAATGTTTTATCTTAACATTCAACAATATCATCACATGGTTAATCTTGCTTTGTAATAGGACGATCTACTACTCATGGTCATTCATTTATAAATTGAGCTATATGAAGGTAGGAAATGTGGTTAATTTTGCTATGTGTAAAAATAGAATAGAATTAGTACAACTCCATATACACAAAATGAGTAATAAATAAGTATAAAATGTAATTAATTTTGCTAAGTGTAATGGAGATATGGAATCATATTTATCGTATATTGATAGAATAAGTTATAATGAAATAAAAAATGTAATTAAATTTGCTGAGTGTATAATTAAATATTGTGATAGTTATCATGGAAAAATGAGTAATAAATAAATAAAGTGTTCATTGAAATGGAACGATGAGTGTGGCAGCTTGACGAAAACACTTGAGAACTCACTTTGTATTTTCGTACATGCCACAACCCAGTGTGATTTTTTATGTGTTCGATTGCTGACTCTTGTATTCTAGAAAACATAAAAAATGATACAATATTTTTGCTCACGTCAAGTTTTTTGAAAGTAGTAGTGCACATGGCTTCGATAATTTTATCCGCGAAGTTCATTAGACTTACAAATAATTAAGAACATAGGCCAGCATACTCAAGGGGAGCTGGATGCTAATTACTTTCACTCTTCAAGTGAGCATTTACGAACCTCGTGGTCCATTGATACACATAGTCTTGCATGCCCTTTTCTCCTAGGTACCAATGTTAGATAGCTGTTCAAATGCATATTTTCTTTTCTGCACCTTCGTATTTGATTCCAAAGATCCAATATATTAGTTGTCTGCGATGCCTAGAAAGTCGTTGCAATTGATGTATGGTCATTTGGGCCCAAGAAGACCCCTCACATGGTAGCGACATCTAGAGCAGTAGGAGTGGATATGATCAGAGATGTTCCATCCGTAGCCATTTCAACAGTAGCCATCACAACTCTCTTCTCTTGCTAGCTCTCTCATCAGTGCTACTAACTTATTTGTCAAGGCCTTCAGATGTGTGTTTGCTATCCTCCTCCCATCATGCGTCGTGCATGCATGTTTCATGATAGATGTGAACTCATTGCACTTGAGTGCATACTTCATTTTTCTTCTTGAATATTCTATCATCTCACTCCGTTGGTATGACATTGTGCATGTGTAGTTTCATCAACCAACATCTAATTGATACTTCATGTACACCTCTTAACCACATAAACCACCAGTATCTTAGCAACCCTCCTCCCAGGTAGACCACGACATGCAAACACACACGCAAAAAATGGCCAGTAAGCACACTTGTCTCCCATACTTAATTCATTTTTCACCAATAGAATGGTTGAGTTTGCTGCAATAGTTGTAGTATTGTAAGTGGATGTGGTAGAGTGTGAATAAATATAATTATAGTTTTTGGTGGTGACGGTCATTCCGTCCCCAAGGGATGGACATACACTTTTGAGTGATTTCAAGATGGTTGACTAGGCCCGCCACATGGTCTGGGGGATGGACATACTCTGATTTTGCCGACCGCTAGAAGATGAAGAGGATAAATTAGTCATGAAAATTGTGGCAGTGAAGGAGTGCCCGTCATCATCTAGTAGATAATGACATTGGTTGAACGTTGCTTCTTTTTACATTTACATTTTCTTCATGTTTAGCAGTGCTAGTTTGAAAGTGCAATTCGGCGATGTTGCAACATGGCTGAAAAAAGTTGAGTACGGTGTCCAAATGCCATGGAGCCCAATCTCCCTAATACCAACTCTATCTGGTTGGGCACAGGTTTTTAAGTTTTCAATTTGATTAGCGAAGCATGTGTTATATGACAAAAAATATATCTTTCAATTCACCATCGAACAAAGTTTATAAACATATAGTTTTTCTTCAGTAGCTAGTTCAGTTGCGGGGATGGACACACAGGTTGGCAAGCATGCTCATACCTGAATGTTCAATTACCAACATATAGTCCCAACTCCAAAACGTTAGCTGTCCACCATCGTGCACCTTCTGTTTAGACAGGCCATGCATGTGTGATATAATAACCGAAAAGCATCTCTAACCGGTCCATTATAATCTAGCTCCTCAAACAACCTCTTAACCCTAACTCCTTATATTTGAAAAGTTAAATAAAATTGGTTCCAAACCGAACTCTTAAATAACCCTCTAAAACTTTTTTCACACTAATTCATTTCAAACACAAATTCAAACACAAATGTAGAACAATTCAATACATTGCAAAACATGAACTTAAAATTACTACATTCAAACAAAATAAAACTACTAGTATGGTATTAAAAACCAAATTGCAGAAGCACTTTATATTTTCCCTTATAAACCATGTCACTCGGTGTTTTCATTGTTTCCTATTATATGAAATTGCGGGAGCAACCTGCCCTTTAACAAGGTTCCGTCAAAAATACTAAAAGCCGAATAACTTAATCTTCCTCGGGCATGAGATTCTCCCAATCCATGTCGTCGGCGTTGATTCGGTGATGGCGACTTCTGTTGGATGGATCCGGCCATTTGGGGCGATAGGGAGTAGCCGGGTTGATTACAAGATATGTGGGGAGTGGGGAGTAGAGGCCTGCGATGTGGGCTTTGATCCAAGAGGGAGCGAGGGTCGGCGCCCGGGGAAGGGCCGAAATTATCCCGAGACTCGGATGCGCCTGCTCAAATATAACCGCCAGCCGACACGCGAGGGTTTAACTGAAAATGAAAAATTAAGAGGAGTGAACGGTTTTGAGAAATTGACTAGAGATGCTCTAAGAAGCGGAAACAAGTTGCATTTCTTTATTTTTCGTGTAAGTCCCTAGTCGGTTCCTTCCTAGTGTTGATCGATCGCGGGAAATGAGTTGATTTTTTCGTCTGCTGAGAATAATAAAAACAAGTTTTTCCTTTTTTCCTCAGAATCGTAAAATCAGGTTAATATAAAGTGAGGTTTGTTCTGGACTTTTAGCGGGCTGCATGCCTGCATTATATTTGGGCCAGTGATAGGCGCCGGTGCGTCGGCCTAAACACTTGGCCGGTCGCCTGCGGGCCGTCAGATCTGGCCCCGCACGGAATCGAGTCCACTGAGTGTCGCGTCAAAAAAGGATTGTGGGCTCAGCCGTCCTCTTCCTCACGCCCGCGAACTCCCTGTAGCTCTTCCTGCTAGACCCACTCCCCTACACGCATCTCCTGTGCGGCCCTGCATCTCCTTAGCTCCTCCCCTGCCGCCGGTTCGCCCCTAGCTTTTATCGTTGTCGCCGCCGCACCAATCACATTGCATCATCTCCCTCCCTTAGTACATAGCACCCGCAACCATGGTCCCAGAAAAAAAATCTCTATGATCCCAGCAAATCTTGGGGGTGGTTGTAGGATTTGCCACCTTCGGTTCCATCTCGATGTGCGTCGGTTGTATCATCTGGCGCCTTCGGTTGCAACTCGTCGCTGTGCTCGTTCAAGCTTGCCGTTGTGCCGGTTGCAGCATCCGCGCGGGCATGGTCAGTACGGTCCCAACATACAGTGTTTCGCAGTCACCATGGTTCCAGAATCAGCACAACGCGGTTCCAGCACCTAGCAAGTGCAACTGTAGCATTTCGGCGGGCCTGTCATCGCAGTTCCAGCATCCGAAAAACATCGTTCCAGCATTTCGTCAATACGGTTCCAGCATTTCGTCAATACGGTTCCAGCATCCCCGCCGCAAGGATCGCCTTGCAGCTCCGGCGGACTGCAGTTGCAGCTCTTCTATCCACGATTGCAACTCCCCTCGTACTGGTTGTAGCACGCCACGCCGGCGGCCTCGTCTCTCCGCTTCCCTTGGCTTTGTAGCACGGCCGCTCATCGGTTGTAGCAAAAACGGGCGCCAGTTGTAGCGCGCCCTGTTGGAGCGCGCGATGAGCTGACATAGGAGGATCAAATGGCAGATTATTGCAGAGGAAAAGGAAGAGGGTAGCACGGATGAGCCCACCCTTCTTGGAATCCGTGGCGGATTACTGCATGGAGGAGAGAGGGCGACAAGCTTGATCTCCAAGAGATTCATGGTGGGTTTCTATGGGGGACGAGAGACGAAGCAAAGAGGATTGAAGAATCTACCGGAGAAGACACAAAGGAAAAAAGATGAGACGGAATGAGTGGATGAGACGCTCCTTCCTAAGTGGATAAGAGGAAGCTGTGCATGGCCCACCTGTACTTACGCCACGCTAGCAGCGTGACCGGCCGAAAGTTTGGCTGGCCAGCCGATTTTAAATGTTCTCCTTATATTTGGGACTAACCTAATTGTGTGGCTCTCTACCTCTTTTTTTTAACGAAAGGGTTTCCCCCCTGCCCCATTTTATTGATGAAGCAGCAACAGAGAAAATAGAAACATGTCTAGGCAAACCTGCCTCCAAACTCACACCCTACCAACGCACCTAGGCAAACCAAAACAGGGATGTGTGGGAACCACGAGCAAATCGACTACACTGATATTAGAAACAATAACACCAGCAAACAACCACCATAAGACTCCTTAATATATTACAGACTTAAAGGCATAAAGGCAGCTCGACGTCATCTCAGAGCGGTGTGGGGATTATCTCCAAGCAATCCGAAGAAGTTCCCCGCGATGCTTGTCCAGCAGTAAAATGTAGTGTTGTAGGAGCTCCGCTTGTGTGTCGTCGCAGAGCACCACCCAACGCTGAAGAACACCCCTGAGCCTAACAAGAATGCAGTTTAAACTTCTGGACGTATGTCCCTGAAAACAGAATTCATTTCTCAATTTCCAAATGCTCCATAAGGATGCAACAACCACCATATTAAGAACATGTTTACTTTTGTGCCATCGCCAAATAGCCTAAACATCATCAAAGCAAGTTAAATTTTGAATATTAAAACATTCAGAGACCAGGTTACAAACACATTGGCCCACTATGCAATCAAAGTCGAGATGTTGAGTTGATTCATCATCATTACAGAACAAACATGACATATCATCTACTTGTCTTCCTTTCGCCAAATTATCTCTAGTCAGTATTTTATTGTAGACACACAACCACATAAAAACATGAATGTTTTGAGGACAAAGAACTTTCTGGATGCTGTCTCCAATAGGGGATATCATTCCACCAAGGTAATGGTATTATAAAAGGTTTTAACCTAATATTTCCCTTTAGGTTCCAGGATCCAAATAGGTGTGTCAGGCAAGTCAGACAGAGAGAATTTTGTTATATGTTCTATCAGCTGCACCTACCTCAGCATCCCCATCTGTTCTATGCATCGCTTGAACGAGAGTTTCAGAGTATAACCATCCCAAACCTGGGCAAACGAGCAGTCAGGTTGGTTACAAATTTCAAACAAATCCCAAAACAAATTCTATAGGGAACAATCCCCAGCCCAAGTGTCATGCCAAAAACTTATACTCTCACCATTACCAATTTTCCAAGTGTAGAAGGTTCTGGAGGCATTCAAAGCCCAGGTCACACTCTTCCAAAAGGGAAACCAAAGCCTTGTGTGGCCCACCAGATATTGGGGAAGTGCACATTGTATTTGTACGTAATATTTTTTTCCAATCTTTATCTTCATTTTCAAAGAAACGCTTACCCCTAGAGGCCAAAAGGGCCATATTAAAATCTTTCAAGTTAGGGACTCTTAAGTCCACCAAAACTTTTCTTTCTAGTAACCAGGCCCCAATTGGCCAGATGGTACTTGTGTTGTCCATCTACATCACCCCTGAAAAAGTGAGCCATTTGTGAATTTATGGCATTAATCGCCCACTTGGAAAATTTAACTACAGACATTAGATAAGCAGGAGTGCTAACTATACAAGCACACAACAAAATCAATTTTCCTTTGTAAGTGAGGCAATAATGCTAAACATACAAAGAGTTACACGCAATTACACGCTGACTAGGAATTTTTTTATCTACCAACCAATCACAAACTTGCCCCTCCCCCCCTGATTTTCAGGGGGGGTGGGCCGCCTCCCCACCTATTGACCAATCAAATTAACCTTCTTTGTAAAACCTTGTAACTCGTTTGTACATGTAGCATTACTCGTAAGTGAGGTATCTCCCTAGCCATCCAGGTATATTTTTAATGATCCTATCAATGATAGGTTGCAAATCTTCCCTTCTCAACTTATCATGATGCAAAGGCACCCCTAAGTACTTAATGGGAAAAGATCCCATCTTATAACACACAAAAATCTTCGATCTCTCCTCATCAATATTAATAGTCAGCAAGTCACTTTTATGAAAATTAATTTTCATCCAGAGAGGTTTTCAAAGCAAGAGAGAATCCATTAAAAATTTCTAGCTTTATCATAGGAATCCTCTAGGAAGAGGAGGGTATCATCTGCATACTGCAGACTGATCACCCCTTGAGGAATAACATGTGGGAGGAGTCCAGAAATCAAACCATCCTTTGAGGCCTTAATCAACATCTTGGAAAAAACTTATGTCACAAGGTTAAAAAGGAGAGGAGAGAAGGGCTCACCTTGCTTAAGCCCCTTCCCTCCCATGAAGTATGCATCATTAGTGTCATTTATCCTCACGCTAAAAGTGATTTTCAATAAGATAGTTCTAATCCAAGAAATCCATTTTTGACCAAAGACTCTAGAATTACGCATCTCAAAAATAAAATTCGAACTAACCCTAGCATATGCTTTCTCATAATCCAACTTGAGCACAAGCCCCTGAGATGTAGATTTTTTAATCTCACGAGTCAGTTCATTTTTTTTGCAGGATAATACTTGTATTACTCAAAACTATCCAGGGTTACAATCACGACCGGCAATGTCGAGGAGTTCATCAGGACCCGATCCAAGCCACACAACAGTTCGGCATTGCGATCGTCCAAAATTTGCCAAAAAGTGACTAGCATTATTTTTGCTGCGCACAACATGACTAATACAAGAATTACGCTCGATCAAACTAGCTTTGATCTCCTCTATCAGAAAAGCATATTTTGATCTATTCATATCCCTAGTAAGAATCATCTTCACTGCTTCAAGGTTGTCTAATTCAACATCAACAGGCAAATTGCTCCATTGTAATGCTAGAGTAGCAGGTATTCCAACAATTGGCGCTCATGTAATGCCAGCCATTGGTGTTGCAAAAACGAATCATACGATCAGTTCCATGCTCTCTCTCTCCCAGGAGTGAAAGATTTTCTCCATGCTCGCCCTCCCTCCCACCTTTTCTAAGTCATGATTCCACAGCCCCCCTCTCTCTTGTCGCCCAATGCGTTGACACTTAAACAAGCATTGTGTCGAGTGGTTTTGTTTTGTCCGGATATAACCATCTCTCTCGCTCAATTGAATGACGCTAAAGCAAACATGTAACGGAGAATGAAATTCCCCATTTCTAACGACTCACATGCATCTTGTAGTGAATTAGCAATGAACCAAGCATCACAAAATGACAAACCAGAAGTATGACGACATTGGCAATGAAGGAACATGTCAAAGTTGGCTTAGAAACAGAAATGACAATTTTTAGAGATGAACCTAACAAAATGAAACGAAATGATTATTACTATTTCTTTTACAATTTAGTAAAAAAATATTGTTTCTTTTACAAAAAAACCTTTCAGATGACTTTTCTCTAGGTGTGGTAGTATCATTGGTGTTTTTACATTAGCAGTGCAATTCCAATGAAGGTAGACCACTGGAAGTACCTATCTATTTTAGGTCGAATTATGGTGTAAAGTATCTACACTAGCAAAGTGATAACAATTGGATTCCAATAATGATAACAATTTGATTCGCCAATGATGGTATAAAGCCAACACCGCCACGATGGTGTTCGCCGGAGAGCCGACCATGAGGACTGCCATCTGGATCATGAAGAGCTTTGCTACATCTACGAGCAAAACTTACAGAATTTTTTTTACAGATTGAGATGGCAACATTTAATTAGGGAGGAGGAGGATGAGTAATTAATGCTAGAACGATGAACATATTTTACATACTTGACGAAATGGTGCTACCTGGCAGTGTTTGCTTGGAGATTAGAGGGGGAGACGAGCTCCATCCCCCTAAAATTAGGGGGAGGGGGAGATTATTAATGTGGAGAGGCCTGTGAACCCTCCATAATTGCCAGTGCATTTAGAATTATCCAAGGGACTGCCCTGAAATTGAGGAGGAGGATTAACGAGAGATTGGTTGAGGAAAGAGTTTTTAAGAAGCATTCCGTAGGTGGTACGTAAATGTAGAGTGTAGGATCGAAAGTATGTCTAGAGGGGGGGTGATTAGACTACTTGACCAAATAAAAACTTAACCTTTTCCCAATTTTAGTTCTTGGCAGATTTTAGCTATTTTAGGACAAGTCAAGCAATCATCACACAATTCAAGCAAGCATGCAAAAAGTATATTGGCAGCGGAAAGTAAAGCATGCAACTTGCAAGAATGTAAAGGGAAGGGTTTGGAGAATTCAAACGCAATTGGAGACACGGATGTTTTTCCCGTGGTTCGGATAGGTGGTGCTATCCTACATCCACGTTGATGGAGACTTCAAACCCACGAAGGGTAACGGTTGCGCGAGTCCACGGAGGGCTCCACCCACGAAGGGTCCATGAAGAAGCAACCTTGTCTATCCCACCATGGCCATCGCCCACGAAGGACTTGCCTCACTAGCGGTAGATCTTCACGAAGTAGGCGATCTCCTTGCCCTTACAAACTCCTTGGTTCAACTCCACAATCTTGTCGGAGGCTCCCAAGTGACACCTAGCCAATCTATGAGACACCACTCTCCAAGAAGTAACAAATGGTGTGTTGGTAGATGAACTCCTTGCTCTTGTGCTTCAAATGATAGTCTCCCCAACACTCAACTCTCTCTCATGGGATTTGGATCTGGTGGAAAAAAGATTTGAGTGGAAAGCAACTTGGGGAAGGCTAGAGATCAAGATTCATATGGTAGGAATGGAATATCTTGGTCTCAACACATGAGTAGGTGGTTCTCTCTCAGAACATATGAGTTGGAAGTGTAGATGTGTTCTGATGGCTCTCTCCACGAATGAAGAGGAGGTGGAGGGGTATATATAGCCTCCACACAAAATCCAACCGTTACACACAATTTACCAATCTCGGTGGGACCGAATCAACAAACTCGGTCAAACCGAAATAGTAAACCTAGTGGCCGTTAGAGATTTTCGGTGGGACTGACATGCAACTCGGTAGGACCGATTTTGTTAGGGTTAGGGCATAACATAATCTCGGTGAGACCGATTACACAAACTCGGTGAGACCGATTTTGGTAGTAATCTAACCAAAGAGTTGGTCAGGTAAACTCGGTGGGACCGATTTGCTCTTTCGGTGAGACCGAAAAGTTACAAAAAGGAAACACTGAATTTACATTGCAATCTCGGTGGGACCGATCCGCTCTTTCCGGTGAGACCAAAAAGTTACGAAAGGGAAACAGAGAGTTTGCAATCCCATCTCGGTGAGACCGAGATCCCTATCGGTAGAACTGATTTGCTAGGGTTTGGCAATGGCTATGACAAGTGAAACTCGGTGACGCCGGATTGAAAGAATCGGTAGGGCCGAGTTTGGCTTAGGGTTTAGGTCAAATGTGGATATGGGAAAGTAGTTGAGGGATTTGGAGCATATCACTAAGCACATGAAGCAAGAGGCTCATTAAGCAACACCTCATCCCTCCTTGATAGTATTGGCTTTTCCTAAAGACTCAATGTGATCTTGGATCACTAAAATATAAATTGAAGAGTCTTGAGCTTTTGAGCTTGAGCCAATCCTTTGTCCTCAGCATTTTGAGGGTTCCACTTTCACCATCCATGCCATGCCAATCATTGAGCTTTCCTGAAATAATCATCTTGGAATAGCATTAGCTCAATGAGCTATATGTTGTTATGAATTACCAAAACCACCTAGGGATAGTTGCACTTTCAATCTCCCCCCCTTTTTGGTAATTGATGACAACATATAGATCAAAGCTTCGACAAATGATAATAAGCATGAAAAATATCGTCGCTTTGAGAAGTATGTGATAAGTAAGAGCTCCCCCTAAATTTGTGCATATTTAAGATTTGCTTTGGACTGCAAATGCACAAAGAGTTAGAGTCATGGGTTACTCTTCCATGTCACATACATCTTGGTGGAGCGCTTAAAATGACAAGAATGAAATACATGCACTCATCACCAAGAAAAGTGAATGATCACATAAGATAGATAAGATAATAGCATTCACCAAGCATTAAGTGTAGCTTATGATCAAACACATGATCATCAATGTCTCACAGATAACGACATAGTATCTCAAGCACTCAAAAGCAAACAAAGTTTGAAGAACCACCAAATAAAGCAGGAGAGAATAAAAGCAACACTCTCTCTCTCTCGAAGCCTATGATCTATACATTTTTCTCCCCCTTTGGCAATAAGTTACCAAAAAGTTCCTAGAAAATGCATAGTGCTAGATCGACTCTCAGGCTTGATCTTCTGGTGGTGGTGGAGCCCGGAGCACTCCAAGGACGAAGCCTTCTGTAGACGTGGTTGGAGTTGAGGCTGAAGTAGATGCTGGAGCTGGTGGAACTGAAGCTGTAGCTGGTGCAGAAGTGGTGGCTCTGGTGTCAGCAACTGGCACTACATGTGATCTCTGAGCTCTTGGCACTCTGGCAAATGCATCAGTTGTAGTCTTGCCTCTCCTCTCCTGCATGTCATCCTGAAGTTGTTCCACTGCAGACTGAATCTCTGTCACCTTGATATCCAAGTCATAGAACTTTTGTTCTACGATTCTCTCTAAGCTCACCTGGTTCTGAGTTAGGGTGGCCAGACCTTTCTCTATCCGCAGGGTGGATGCAATCAAGTAACTGAGCTGCTCTTGCTTGGTTTTCAAGAAGTATTCAGATGCCTCCTCTTGAGTTGGCATCTTTGCAGCTTTCTCCTTCCTTTCCTTCTCCTTCTGTGCTTGTGCATGGGCCGAAGATGGTTCATCTTTGTTCATCATAACTTCATTATCTTCAAAATCAGGATGAATAGGCAGATGTTCCTTATCCAAAAGGTATATGCCTGTGCCCATCTTGGAGTTGATCAGTTCCTGGATCTGAGGGGCATATCCACAGCTCCTCTTCTGGTCTGTTGCAGTCCTTTTGATTGTTTCAATCATGAGGCTCATGACTTTGAATTTCTGTGGCACATCAAAGATATGAAGCAAGTTGATTGCATGGCCTCTGATCATCTTGTGATCACCTGACTTGGGCAACAAGGTGTGCCTCAGTATCCAATTAATGGTTGGCAGCCCTGACAGAAGATAGTGTACAGATCCAAACTTGAAAGTGTCAAGTGCCTTGTTTGGGATCTCTTTGTACATGTTAGACATGGAGTTGTGGTCCATCTTCTTCTTGGAGTAGACATCCAAGTCATCTTCATTTTCCTCTGGGGCATTGATCAACTTTGCCCATTCCTCAACAGTTGAGTGGTACCTTGTACCTTCAGACATCCATGTGATCCTTCCATCTGGATAGAAATGTGCTGTGGAGTAGAACTGCATGATCAGCTCTTCATTCCACTTTGTGAGCTTCTGCCCAACAAAGTCAGCTACTCCACATGCCTTGAAGCTGTCTTGCACTCCAGGATAGTGCTCTTCATTGTCCTTGATGTATTCCCAGTCTACCCATCTCATATCACATACAATTGGCTTCTTGTCCAATAAGACTGTCTCATAGAAGTCCTGTTGTTCCTTAGTGTGGAACCTGTAGTCAACAGCAGTCCTTCTCCTTGAAGCATATGGATCTACTTCTCTCCACTTCCTCAGCCCTGAGTCTCTTCTGAGCTTCATGTCCTCAGCCACAGGATGAGCATCATTGTGGTCTGGGATCTTGGGCTTGAGCTTTCTCAGAACATGCTCTTCATCATCTTCTTCAGCAGCTTCAGGCACTGGGGCCTTGTTCTTCTCAGCAGCTGGGATGCTCCTAGTATTCCTCTTTGGAGCTATCTTGGCCTTTGATGCAGCCTTAGGTGCTTCCTTGGGCTTAGATGCAGTAGCCCCTGACTTGATAGCATCACCCATTAGCTTGGGTGCCTTAGGTGCTGGTGCAGCAACCTCTTCTTCTTCCTCTTCTTCCATGATGGAAGCCTTTCCAAGCACTCTGGCTACGGTCTTCTTGACCCCTTCCTTCCTTTTCTTTCCTTCAGCAGCAACTGGCTCTATGGTTGCAGGCTTTTCAGGAATCTGAGTTGAAGCTCTGGCCTTTGGCATAGGCTGCCTACCTGCTGGCCTTTTGATTTTTAAGCCTGGCTTTGTGCCTTGAGCTGAGCCATATTCCTTCTTGAGCACAACTCTCTTTGATGTGGCTTCCTCTTCCTCTGCCACATAATCTTCATCCTCAGAATCTGAAGTTCTCTTCTTCCTCTGTCTGGTGGCAGCTTTTGGCAAATTGCTTGGGGTACTTCTGCTGCCATCATCTGAAGAGATGGAGGGACTAGTGCCCTCACTCATGAGCACCTGCTCTTCTGATATGTTCTGGCTGTCACTCTGATCAGACATGATGAACAAGCTGACTGCTAACCCTGTGAATAGTTTATAGATGAGGTAGAGTGGATGAGCATCACAAAATGCAGAGATTTTTGTAAAAGAATGGTTCAAAAACTTAGTTTTAGTTTCCCACAGAAATCATCTCGGATCTACCGATTTTTAAACTCGGTGATACCGAAGCAGTTTTGGAACCTAAACTAGTGAACTCGGTCAGACCGAGTCATAGTTCGGTGGCACCGAGACTGCTAGGGTTTCACAAAGTTCCAAAATCGGTCACACCGATTAGCAATACTCGGTCAGACCGAGTCTTACTTGTGCAATGGCATAAGCCAAATCGGTGGGACCGAGTTTTTCAACTCGGTGGGTCCGAGATGGTTTCGGCGGAAACCTAACCCTAAAATTTTCGAATCAAACCTAATCTAAGAGTTCATTGACTGGATAGGAGTTTATCAAACGTGGCAAGAATCATTATGATCACAATGTGCTAGGAATCGGATTGGGGAATAGCACAGAGATCGAGTCCATACCCTAGTTCGGCGGAGACTCGCTACGGCGGCAATGGCGGGGTTGAATTCCGTTGACGGCGATGGAGACCAGCGACTGGAGGCGGCTGGCGGCGAGGAGACGATCCGGAGACCACGTTGGCAGAGCGAGCTATCGCGCGGGCGAAGGGGTTCGGAGAAATTTCCAAATTTTTGCCCGTGACTATATATAGCCCGACCCTGTCGGTGTGACCGAGTGGAACAACTCGGTGGCACCGAGATGCAAAACTGTATACAGTTGTTGCAACTCGGTGTGACCGAATGGTTCAAATCGGTTGCACCGAGATCGAAAATTCAGATCAACTTAATGATCTCGGTAGGACCGAAAGTAGGATATTGGTCAGACCGAGAATCACAAAGAGGTTTTGGAAGTTTAAGTCTATGACGAATCAGGGACTCCGAGTGCTCCTCACACAGAGTGGTTCGAATCTGACTTGATCAAATTTTGTGATGTAGCATGAATAGAGTTTGAGACGAGAAAAGCATAGATAGCTAGAGAAGGTTCTTAGGCATTCTTGTCCATCCACTTGGCAAAAGAAAATAAAACCAAACAATCAAAACAACAAGTGGATGTCCTCGAATGAGTAAAATATGCAACCAACATGCTCACACAATAAGATGGCAATTGAAATATGTGACAAAGCATGCACAACCAATTCTAGCATCTATCAAGCAATTTGCGATGACTAGGTCATCTATATATGAGTATATTGACTTAGGAGTCAAGTGAGAACACTTGATCATAGGTCATACTCATCGTTTAAGCTCAAGTGGGGTTACCACTTTTACATAAAGCATTATTGTGTTCACATCTTTATAGTTGCTTTAGCTCAAGTCTTAGAGTAAAGCTCCCCCTAGATGTGATATCCCCCCTAAGAGGGATGAACTAACCTTGGGTTTTGTCGATGATGACTTCATGTAGATGTTGAAGATGTGGATGCTCAATGTTGATGTAGATCACTTGGAGCTATCCATTTGAGTGAATTGCACTTTCAATACCTACATGGGTTAGTCCCACAAGGAACAAACAAGGATATCCATAGACATAGAGTGATGCACACACAAGATGATGTCCATGAAAGCTTTTAGGTTACCTTGTCCCTTGTCTTACCAACAATAGGGTTTGTGACTCCTTGAACTAGTGCAAGATGTGGAAGTTGATTGCACTTGTTCTTGCCAAAATGATAAGAGTGAAGTATGTTGGCGGAGTCACCCTCAAGAACTCTCTAGTTCTTCTTCTTTTGGATCCACACCATCTTGATGGGAATCCTTGGAGTTGTAGTCGTACTTGATGAAGTGGAACTTGAAGTGGTCTTGGGAATCCACTTGACTAAGGTCTTAGGAGCTTCTTCAAATGCATCAATTTCTTCTTGAAGCTTGTCCTTGCCTTTTTGCTTGTAGTCTTGTGGTGGAAGATCATCTTGAGCTTGTGTCCCCTTGAAGGAAGTATCATACTTCTCTTGTTGAGGAACAAACTTTGTCTTGGGGTATTGATCTTCTTCCCACTCAACTCCATTGGCATTGAACTTTCGTTCAAAACCAACACCTTGATTCTTCCGGTGCCTTCCTTGCTTGCGCACAATTTCCTCGAATTGCTTACTCCCGGCAAGGCTTTTGTACACTCATTTCTCTATAATTCCCTTCAATAAGCTATTTTCTTGCTCAAGTGTAACTTGGTTAAGAGAATCATTAGTGGAATCAAGAGAACTACTAGAAGCAACAATATTGGATTTAGCATGATCATTGTTACTACTAGAGGAAGAACCTTTCTTGTTCTTGTTACTAGACTTGACTTGAGGCATGTAAGTGGATAAGAGTAAACGCTTGGCAATGTAAGAATAACTTTTCTTGCGGAGATCATCATTGATTGCCTTTAAAAACTCATGCTCTTGCTCAAGATTGAGCTTTTCAAAGCGTAATTTCTCATGATCTCTTAAAAGTTCTCGATGATCTTCGAAGATAGTTTCATGAGCTAACTTAAGAGTGTTTAGTTCTTTAGTTAGAGACTCAATCTTCTCCTTATCATTGTCATTCGTTTTATCTTGATTAGCATGATTAATTGACGTTTCATCATAGTATTCATCACTAGAGTTGTCAACAAGTAAATCATCATCACCTAACAACTCATCTTCGTCACTATTAAAATCAACATACTCGGGGTGTGTTACCTTAGGACCTTTGGCCATGAAGCATCTTCCAATTCCTTCATTTGGTGAGTCAAATATGTCGTAGGAGTTGGTTGAGACAAGTGCTAGGCCGGCAACACCTTCATCTTGAGTATATTCGGAATCAGAGTGATAACTTCTCTCGGAGTGGTTGTCGGAGTCGGAGCCGGATACCCATTCACCAACATGAGCTTGATGTCTTCGTTTTGTGTAGCTCCTTGATGATTTTTCCTTCCTTTCCGAATCCTTGCTTCTCCGTGAGTATCTTCGTTCATAACGATCATCTCTACTCCTTCTCTCTCTTGGTGGTGATTCTTCTCTTTTGCTTCTTCTTTTTGGAGAGTCTTCTCTTCTCTTGTAGGGAGCCGTACACTCATTGGAATAGTGTCCGGGTCTTCCACAATTGTAGCAGTTTCGCTCTCGACTAGAAGATCTTTTGTCATTGTAGGACCTTGACTTGGAGCTTCTATCTTTGCTTCTACTCTTGTAGAACTTGTTGAAGTTCTTCACCATTAAGCTCAATTCTTCATTGAAGTTTTGTTTCTCACTTGATGGTGTAGGGGCTTCACATGAGGCTTTGTAGGCACCACTTGATTTGTTGTGAAGTTCCTCTTTATCCTTAAGTGACATCTCATGAGCAACAATTCTTCCAATTACCTCCGTTGGCTTGAGATCTTTGTAATTGGGCATCATTTGGATCAATGTGCACACGGTATCATATTTTCCATCCAAGGCTCTTAGAATCTTCTTGATGATGAATCTATCGGTCATCTCTTCACTTCCTAAGCCGGCAATCTCATTTGTGATGAGAGCAAGCCTAGAGTACATTTCAGCGACACCTTCACCATCCTTCATTTTGAACTTGTCAAGTTGACTTTGAAGCACATCCAATTTGGATTCCTTGACGGAGTCGGTACCTTCGTGCATATCAATCAAAGTGTCCCAAATTTCCTTTGCATTCTCAAGACGGCTGATTTTGTTGAATTCTTCGGGGCACAATCCGTTGAAGAGAATATCACAAGCTTGAGCATTGTATTGCAACATCTTCAACTCATCCGCGGTAGCTTCACGGTTTGGTTCTCTCCCATCAAAGAAGTTACCTTGCAAACCAACACACACAATAGCCCAAACGGCGGGGTTATTTCCAAGAATATGCATTTTCATTTTATGCTTCCAACTAGCAAAATTAGTACCATCAAAGTAAGGACCTCTATGGTGATAATTTCCCTCGCTAGACGCCATACTCTCCTAGGTTGTGAAACCAAGGCTATGACCACCAAAAGCTATGAAAATCAAAGCAAATGGAGACCAAGGCTCTGATACCACTTGTAGGATCGAAAGTATGTCTAGAGGGGGGGTGATTAGACTACTTGACCAAATAAAAACTTAACCTTTTCCCAATTTTAGTTCTTGGCAGATTTTAGCTATTTTAGGACAAGTCAAGCAATCATCACACAATTCAAGCAAGCATGCAAAGAGTATATTGGCAGCGGAAAGTAAAGCATGCAACTTGCAAGAATGTAAAGGGAAGGTTTTGGAGAATTCAAACGCAATTGGAGACACGGATGTTTTTCCCGTGGTTCAGATAGGTGGTGCTATCCTACATCCACGTTGATGGAGACTTCAACCCACGAAGGGTAACGGTTGCGCGAGTCCACGGAGGGCTCCACCCACGAAGGGTCCATGAAGAAGCAACCTTGTCTATCCCACCATGGCCATCGCCCACGAAGGACTTGCCTCACTAGCGGTAGATCTTCACGAAGTAGGCGATCTCCTTGCCCTTACAAACTCCTTGGTTCAACTCCACAATCTTGTCGGAGGCTCCCAAGTGACACCTAGCCAATCTAGGAGACACCACTCTCCAAGAAGTAACAAATGGTGTGTTGATGATGAACTCCTTGCTCTTGTGCTTCAAATGATAGTCTCCCCAACACTCAACTCTCTCTCATGGGATTTGGATCTGGTGGAAAAAAGATTTGAGTGGAAAGCAACTTGGGGAAGGCTAGAGATCAAGATTCATATGGTAGGAATGGAATATCTTGGTCTCAACACATGAGTAGGTGGTTCTCTCTCAGAACATATGAGTTGGAAGTGTAGATGTGTTCTGATGGCTCTCTCCACGAATGAAGAGGAGGTGGAGGGGTATATATAGCCTCCACACAAAATCCAACCGTTACACACAATTTACCAATCTCGGTGGGACCGAATCAACAAACTCGGTCAGACCGAAATAGTAAACCTAGTGACCGTTAGAGATTTTCGGTGGGACTGACATGCAACTCGGTAGGACCGGTTTTGTTAGGGTTAGGGCATAACGTAATCTCGGTGAGACCGATTACACAAACTCGGTGAGACCAATTTTGGTAATAATCTAACCAGAGAGTTGGTCAAGTAAACTCGGTGGGACCGATTTGCTCTTTCAGTGAGACCGAAAAGTTACAAAAAGGAAACACTGAATTTACATTGCAATCTCGGTGGGACCGATCCGCTCTTTCCGGTGAGACCGAAAAGTTACGAAAGGGAAACAGAGAGTTTGCAATCCCATCTCGGTGAGACCGAGATCCCTATCGGTAGAACCGATTTGCTAGGGTTTGGCAATGGCTATGACAAGTGAAACTCGGTGACGCCGGATTGAAAGAATCGGTAGGGCCGAGTTTGGCTTAGGGTTTAGGTCAAATGTGGATATGGGAAAGTAGTTGAGGGATTTGGAGCATATCACTAAGCACATGAAGCAAGAGGCTCATTAAGCAACACCTCATCCCTCCTTGATAGTATTGGCTTTTCCTAAAGACTCAATGTGATCTTGGATCACTAAAATATAAATTGAAGAGTCTTGAGCTTTTGAGCTTGAGCCAATCCTTTGTCCTTAGCATTTTGAGGGTTCCACTTTCACCATCCATGCCATGCCAATCATTGAGCTTTCCTGAAATAATCATCTTGGAATAGCATTAGCTCAATGAGCTATATGAATTACCAAAACCACCTAGGGATAGTTGCACTTTCATAGAGTTTTTCAACCATGAATATCGGTCAACTCTATTTAGTTCCGTTATTCGATTTTCGGTACAAAAGTGATCACCACTAGGCACTAAACATAATGGGCTTTGCTAGACTCACGTAAGGTTACTTAAAATTACAAAACAGTATAACAAAGCCACTTACGAGCCACCACGGTGATTTGACGTTGTCAGCCGTCGGATTCAGCATAGAAACGGCCCAGATTGTTTCGTTACGCGTTTTCACTGCATCTCGACCTACTGGACCCACATAATCGGGCCGCTACTCCGCAGGTCAAGCTGAATGTGCCCTGCTTGATCGGGCCCTTCAGAGGCCGAATGCGCACAAAGGCCCGGTAAGGGAAAACTCCCATCCATCCTGAGGAACCGCTCGTTCCCCGCAGCGGCGCGCCTTGCCGCCCCGTCGCCATTCCGCCCGCTTCCGCGCTTCTCCACGTGCATCCGGGCCTGGGTGCCTTCTCTTCTTCCTCCTTAGGCTCTGACCAAGGACCATTACGGGAGGAAGACCATGGATAATCATTCCATCAATAAATCGGCGCCCGCCTAGAATTTCTGGTAGCGAAGAGGCTGGGTCGGCAACGCGTACATGATCCAGTTTATATTATGTTTCATTACTTTCGTTTCCGCCTTATTTCTCGTGTCTGACCTCCCGCTGTTCATTAGCCAAATTCCTTGCTTACATACTTCTACTTGTTTCAGGAATGAGGAGTTTAGAATTTTCTCATGTCAGTAATTACTGGGTGTCAAATCAGATTTTTATTTGCAAGAAAGGCTACCAGACCGGTGGCTTCTTCTTTTTCCTAATTGTTAGTCCTTTGCACCTTTTTTAACTTGCTATGTATTGTGGGCTATCTCTTCACTTTTATTCCAGTCACCGCATCCTTTTCTGTTGTCGGTTGTGCTCTATTTTTTAATGTTCATAGTTCATGTGTGCCACACAACATACCTCAGTAGCATAAAACGCCTAAACATTCTCGAGTACACGATCAAGGAGCCGATGATTGTTTGTTTCTAATAAAATGTATTTTCTTTCTAGCAGATTTCAGCACGGCTTGATCTATCAGCTGCATCACAGCAGCAGAATAACACTCACACTGTTAAGGGTATACATTCACACTAGCGCCATATACATTCAGTAAGTTATTGTGCCTGATTTTTTGTATGCTTGAACTAGAAAGTATCAACCCAACACGAGATGTCTAGGTCTCAGAAGCAACAAAGTCAAAATGCTTGTTTTTGTTGTTGTGAACTCTTTTTTGTACCGGAAAGAAAAAAAACTTGCTGCTCACAAGGCCAAGGATTATAAAAAAATAAATAAATAACTGATGGATGCATACATACAATTGTTTTCTTCTTCCTAGATCTAGCACTTCATGAAGCATTTGTTTCAGGGTAGCTTCATCTTGCATTTCGTAAGCATCTTGTTCACCAAAGACATCATCGCGATATCACTCTAGCAGAGGTATTAGCAAATGACTCTGGATCATGCCACCTCCCAAAAGATCAGCCACCTGAATACACATGCTGAACATAGGCGAAAGTAACTCAAATTTGTTTGATGTTTCGAGCCCATGGATATCCCAAATTGACATTCCTAATATGATGCACTGTACCCCTAATACCTCCTGCAAGATCTCCTCGTGCTGCGGGAGAACACCGATGGTGCAAGTGATTGTTGCACGCCAGCAACGACCACGTTGATCCGTTCCATAATTTGAATTATTCAAAATTATCATTCCAAATCCACACCCAACATTGTAATTTTGAACCTATCGATTTTCTTGAATTTTTTCAATGACTAAATTTTCTCAAACATGTTGTTCTTTTGTTAATATTGGCGGGCGTGGCAACGCGCGCCTCCATGTTCTAGTTCTTATGTAAAAGGAAACATGGAGCGCTGGGGTTGGAGGGACCAGGGAGGAAGGGGTCCACCCCGTGAAAATTAGGGGGCAAAGGTTTAGTTAGGAAGTTTACGCAAGCTTTTGTTAGGCTCTTTGTAAATGTAGTCTATTACCTACTAATAAAGCAAGGTGCGTTTCTTCGAAATTTTTTCATCCGTTCACCGTCAAAAGATCTTTTTTTATCCAAGGTGGTACTAAACGTCCGTCTATTAGCAAAGGAAAAACGATTTGTGCATAATTTCATCCATGGGCCCCGCGCCCTATGGCCCAGTAAAGTCAGCCCATTTTTCCTGCCCACGCAGCAATAAGAAAATCCTATTTCCAGCTCATGCGGCAAATAGTTTCAGCTACGCACAAGGCGCCCAAGACTCGGCGGCCCATTTTTGTTTGTGTTCTGTTCCAATTTTTTTTCTGTTTCGTTCTCTTTTTATTTCCTGGTTCTTTGTTATTTTTCCCATTGCAAGTCTATTTTTAATTATTTTTCTGAAATTCACAATTTTCAAAAAAATGTTCGCAATTTCAATTTTTATTCAAAATTTCGTAAAAAGTTAAGAATTACAAAAATGTGTTCCAATTCTAAAAAATGATTGGATTTTTTTGTCGTGCCAAAATTAGTTCAAAATTTTAAAAATATTCCCAATTTTTAGAAAAAATTTGTATTTAAAAAATCAAGATTTAAACAAATTCATTTGAAAAAATTCAAAAAATATTCTTGTTTTACCGACATGTTTAAAAATTGAAAAGAATGTTTGCATTAAAGAAACTCATTTTCGAAAATTCTTCTGCATGTTTAAAACATGTTCCCATTTAAAAAAAATGTCCACGGCTTGAAAATGTTTGTATTTTTATAAGAAGGTCATGTTTTTAAGAAATGTATGTGAATTTCAGGAAATGTTCCGTTCAAATCTTTTGTTCGCCTTTTTAAAAAGGTGTGGAATTTTAAAAAATCATAATTTGAAAATTTGTTCACGTTGCCAAGTATATTTGGCATTTCATAGTTATTAGTTTTTGAAAAGTTCAAAAAAAAGTTTCGAATCTGACATTGCATTATATTCTTTAATATTCACGCTGACAATTGGTTAGCAAAACACGTTTGTTTGAGTGGCTAGCAACATGTGGTCGGGTCTTTGAGGTCGTGAGTTCGATCACCCCCATACTGGGCATGCTCTGCATCCGGCGCATCGAGCTAAGTCGGCTCGTTTAGAATAAGGGACACCATAAATTATTGACAGTGGTAGCTTTCATGTGCCAATAAAAGAGAATATGCTGATTAATTATAAATGAAACAAATTATGGGCACGTGCCAATAAAAAAGAATATACTAGTTTGGCTCTAATTAAAAGGTGCCATGTTGAACTAGAGAATTCAGGCATGTGGGAGTCTTGATCCATTCTTATATTGAGCTAAAGGCATGTAATTTTATTATCCCGTTGCAACGGATGGACATGTGTGCTAGTATTATTCAAACATAATAGCCTGTTAAGAAAAACTTAACTCATGACCGCGGATTGGCCGTCGAAGCGTGTATCACCCTCTAGTGTGGTGCAGCTTAGCCATATATGCATCGCATACACACGACCACGTGTAGGAGGGCAGGACAAGCGGCTATGAAGCCTTCAAGATCAACACAGGTATGCAAGAGACAAGACGGGCAGGGGCAAAACCCAATCCAAATTCCTGCCGAAGATCCAAAGATCGCCGAACAGCTCACGCCGTGTAGAGAGTCTCAGAGAGCTTCTTCTCTCTCACTGTCTCACCAGTGGTTATTTAAGCGAACCGTAGTAGGAGCATCAGTGCATGCCCAGTGCTCTGTGATCCCGCTAGACGGCACGATGTACCCACGGACAACCACCTGTTTTCTCGCCGCCGCCGTCGCCCTCCTCCTCCTGCTGGCCTCCTATCCATGCGCGGCCGCCGCACTTCGCCTGCCGCCGCCCCCTCCAGGTATATATATGCACATATGCAATCAAAGATCCTTTTGGGTGCTTCGAATCCTAGCCTTATCATGTGTATATGAAATGAATCGGGTGCCTCGATGTGATTGCAGTGCTGCTGCTAGGTGGCGACGCCGGTGCTTTCGGCCGGAGCGCGGCGCGTGAGGGGAAGGAGCTGGCAGTGGGAGCTGCCAGGCGCTTGGGGCATAGGACGCCGGTGTGGAGGCCTCCCTCGCCGAGACCCCAGGCCAGCCAGGGGGTGTACACGCCGACGCCGCCACCGCCGACGTCGATAAACGAATAGGGGGCCGGCTGTCCGACGGCATGCATGTTCGGGCACACTATGCTGTCTTCCTTCGATCGATCAATATCTCCTGCTTTTTCCAGGGTGTTGCGTGGATATGCACCAGAGGATAAAGGACGGCTTGCTGCCGTGTACGAAAGCACTGTCGTTAGTGTCAAATAAGTTGGAGTCAGTTCAATATAGTACAGCCACTCGTATGATGCTCTCATGCTCACTTATCTCCATTCTATGAAGTACAACTACAGTAGTTTTTTTGTTTATGAAAAAGATCAGATCAATTGTTAAAGGTGCTTGACCTTGTCGATGATAGTTGGAAAGTCTTTGTGCACGTGTCTCTAAGGACCAGCGCGTTCTGGAGCTGCTGTCGTCGCCATTGAACCCTTAGATCTGAAGCATCTGACACCAAATCTCGCCACATGACAAAAAACCCTAACCTCACCGCCCAAAGGGGTGGAAGGAACCTACCCCGAAGCTCCGCAGACTACGTCCAGATGGACAAACTCGAGGAGCATCAGAACCCGGAAGACAAACTCAAAGAAGCGTCGCCATCCACCTGAGCGCCGCACATGTAAGAAATATATAACTCTGACCTAAACTACTAACCGAAGCGGAGGCACCATGATGCCCCTCCCCTCCACCGACCGCCGAAGCAGCGGATAGAGGGGAAGCGAATCCATGTGCTCACTGATGAAACCTGGAGGGAAGAGTTTACCCTAGCAGTCTAGGGTTAGGGGTAGACAACTACGGTAGCTGGCTTGATAATTTTTTATTTCTCAAATCTGTAATCAAAGGAGTTGACATAGTTTATATGATCCGATTGTTAATTTTGCATCCATTAGTACAAACTAGAAGGGTTGGCGCGCTTTGCCGCACCGTTGGGGTTGTTGAGTTTTTTACTCCTTCTGTTTGAAAATATAAGGTGCATTAGTTTTTTAAAAAGTCAAACCTTTTTTTAAGTTTGACTTTCAAAGTGGTACCATTGGATTCATCATGAAATGAATTTTCATATTTTATTTATTTAGTATTGTGGATGTCGATATTTTCGATTATGAACTTGGTCAAAGTTAATGAAATTTAACTTTTTCCAAAAAATATATTTTATATTTTAGAATGGATGGAGTATTTGGTTGGGGGGGGGGGGGGGGGGGGGGGTTGATCAAGATTGTTTTCCTTTTAAATAATAATTATACATGGACTTATTAAATGACAAAGGTTATGGTCAATCAGATTTTTTTAGTTTGCCTATTTATGCCACGCCCTAAATAATGATACACCGACTTATTAAATGACAAATGTTATGGGCCTTTGGCAGACTAAATTGCATTTCGATCCAACCTAGTGGTGGGTTTGCGAGTTTGATTCATTTGGCCTTGTGGCAGACGTGAAGGTGAAGGGAATGTGCAATCACGTGATAATTGGCAAAGAGAGCAAAATGTGTCACGAGGGTGGAACTAGGAAGCAACGTACAGCTAGCCATGCATCGTCAACACACGCAAAACGAGCAGCGCCGAAATCCAATCCACGTTAGTTGCTGGCTGGGGATATAAGAGCGTCACAATCAGACAACGAACAGCTCACCCCACGCACAAAGCAAGCTCTCACTCATTGTCTCGTTAGGCTACTGACTCGAGCACCGTTTTTCATTTTGTTTGTGTGTAGTTTCTTTTTTTTTCCTTTTTAGTTTGCGCCAAAGCCTTTTTTCTGATTTTTTTCGATATTGCCCCTCGATTTTCAGCTTTACACACCACCGATGCATTAAATACTCCTTCAATTGCGTACGTAATTTCCCCGCTCCTTCTTCTTCACCTTCTCAGTCTCCCATCGAGCCAACTGCCCCCACCCCCCACCCCAAGACGACAAGATGTATCGACGGAGAACCATCTGTTTTCTCATCATCGTCCTCCTACTCCCGCCCCTGCTAGCTTCCTATCCATGTGTGGCCGCCGCACATGGCCCACCGCATCATGCTTCAGGTACATATTGTTCCCTTTGGATGTTTCCAAATCCGTGCTTCGTTCTTTGTATGTATAGATGAGCCCGTCGATGTAATTATGATGATGATGCTAGGTGACGACGCTGGTGCGTGTGGTCAAATGAATGGGCTTCATTGTCAAGGGGGAAAGGTGTCAGGGATGGGAGTTGCGAGGCACTTGGGACAGAGGATACCACTGAAGGACCCTCCCTCGCCAATCCCTAACGAGAACTCGGGGGTGGTGATTCCCCTGACGCCGCCGCCATCGCCACCGCCGTCGATCAATTAATAGGTGTTGGGAGTCTGGGTACGAGCATATGCCATGGTGACTTCCGTGCACCTCTGGTCTCTTACTAATGTGTTACAAGAATAATCTTGCTGATGTGAAATAAGTTGTCATGCTTCAAAGTCTTAAAATGTATTGTTCACTTCTCTATATCAATTTGGACTTCTGAGGTAAACGGCAGAAATAAATCTTTTTTTTTTGGGTGTGTTGCGTGGATATGCACCATAGCATAAGGAACGGCTAGCTGCCGTGTACGAAAGCACTTTTGGCCAGCGATGTCAAACAAAGTTCGACGCAATTATATACTGTATTGCACAACGAGAATGGCGATAGAGCGGACGAGCTCGCCCGCTCCCGCTATGCGTGCCAATGGGACAGTGACGCGTTTGTACGTGTAATGAATGTGACCGTAGAGAGTAGAACAGATGCGCAATGCCCAGCAGTAGTATACGGTGACGGAGCCGTCTGATCTGACGCGCATTGATGGTACACCAGCCATATATTCCGTTGGTGAAAACAAAGACACTGACCAAGATAAATATTAGCCATGTCTTCCCTGCTAAATGCCTCAATTGGAATCCATCGTTTGTAACTAGTAGAACTCATCCAGAAATATGGCGGTGATCACAAAAATAAAGCAGCGGGGCTACAAAACAAAACAAAAAATCCTTCATGTGAGATTACATAAAAAAAACGCTGGAAATTCAGAGTTCGACATTCGAAAAAGTGGAAGAATTCAGGGGGAAAATTCCATAAAAGATACAAAAACATTACAAATATAGTTCATGAAAAAAGAAGATAAAAGAATCTGTGCACATTTATATATGTAACAACAAACAGAAAAAAATCGACCGTTGCTATTTTCAGCTTTGTGCGAGTGGTATTTGACGGGATTTACCCTTAACCATATCAGTGAGAGGTGGCGTGAACTGGAAGCTAAAAACATTCTAGTTAGCTCATCAAACATGCATGCCTGTATGTCCCAGGGAAAAAAGTTTTTTGCTTTTGTTTGCATAAAGCACCGGCGACTAATATAGTTGTGCTTAGTTCTTCAGACATGCATGTGTGCTTCTGAGAAAACAAAATTCGGAGAAAATCTTCAAAATTTGATCTCACCAGTCTACCCCCTTACTGCAAAATTCAGAAAACTCATTCTAGACGTTCCCCACCTCACCCCAACCACAGCACAAGAAACAACTTTGATTCACGTGTGGCCAAACATACAGATTTTGTAGAATCAACACCTTACAAGGATCAAGGTTTTTGATCTATGTTCAGGAAAAAAACAACAGGTTTGGCGAACAGTATTCAAATCCATTGGTCTTCATACATAATATACGTCCGGTCTAGCAAGTCAGTTAGAAGATCTTTTTTTTGCGGGTGAAGTCGGTTAGAAGATCCCCATAAGCCCGGATTGACAATCAGATTTTTGTATGCCTAGCTATATTCAGAAGTTTCAGACATATCAGAGGTTTCAGACATATGTGACACAATTGTTCATGCAGAATTTTCAGTCACACTAAAATCAGTTGTGGTAAGTACATATTGGCATGTTCAAGTTTATTTGCTTCAGCTGTGGGAAAAGTTAAAGAGAAGTCACTTTCAATCTTTACCTGCTGCCAACAGATCGATGCTATGTGTTACATCATATTAGAAACGCTCGCCGGTGTTCTACCCGCGACGGGCTACATAGGTGACTACGTTCCTTCCGCAATCCGGACAAGCCACGATTGGCAGGATGACCGGATCAACACCTTGGTTCTTGTTTGCCATCATAAGGGTTCCTAGCTTCGATTTGGGGTTGATTGAGATGGAGTGTGCGCTTAGGGTTTCTTGGATTTGGGAATCGATTGGAGAAGATTGAGTCGCCGTGAGGGCGATGGGCTGAGTTAAATGGAGCTGGTAGGCCGACCAAGCCGTCTTCAATCTACCGTCCATTTGACGCGCACCATACAACGTCGTTTTCTTCCGTCCGCTATACGCATTAAATGTAGCCACATACATGCCCTAGAATACGGCCTATGTCTCGTATCCCAAAACGAGCCGACGCTTCAGGATACCGTGACCAGGCGAGCTCGTCCACGCCTGTGGATTTTCGTTGCACAACTACTCGTATATATGATGCTCACTTATCTCCGGTCTATATAGGACAAATATGGTAGCCGACAAAAATGAGTTTCATGAGCTTGCACATGCGCCTCCATGTGAGACGTGAAGGTGACTAAAAAATGACATTCACATGTCAGTTGGCAAAAAAGGTAACACTGTAATCTTCCATCCTTAAGGGCATTTTCGATGGCAACTTGTAAATTTTCTCCCGTATTCGTCCGCTGACAGGGATCAGTTTATGGACATGGATGTGAAAGCCCATCATCCAACCGTAGCCTGTATATGTCCGTCAGCAAATTCAAATTTAAATGTACTGATCCACACAACATGCCGGATCACATCCGCGCCGGATCGCAACCCCGATCACAACCAAAAAGAGGAAAATATGCTTAGTTTTTACATGTTCTAATCTAAAATAACATCAGTCCAGTGTCCAACAGTCCGTGCATTTCTGCCCTGCCGGACCGGCAATCCCAGCAAGCTGCTCCTCGATCGAGGAGGTGTCGTCGCCGCCGTGTAGGCAGCCCCCGCGTCCGCGCCAGCCTCTGCCTTCGCCGCGTCCTCACCTTTTGCCGTCGCCAACTCATCTTTCTGCCCCTCCAACATCTGGTAGCGGACGGATTGCAAGATAATTCTAGCGCCAGCAACCAAAGAGTCGATATTCAAGGTCAATATCTTGGCATCGTCCGCATTAGCGGCGATCTTCACCCTCTTTCCATCGAGCACGGCCTTCTTTTCCTTGAGCGCGGCCTTCTATTCCTCGAGCACGACCTTCTTCTCCTCGAGTGCCCCCTTCCTCTCTTCGATCATGGTCCTACTCTCTTCGAGCTTGATCTTCTTCTCCGTCGCTTCTATCAACTGTTTGAACCTATTTGCTAGCTCCATCTCCTACAGGTTCTCCGACGTTTTCATGCTCCGCCTTTCTTTTAGGTAGGCCAGGGGCGGAGAGTGACGTTTCGTGTGTCTGAAGTCCCGCAAAGGCCCTCACATTTTTCTTCGGATTGCGGGAAAAATCACGTCCGGACTGCTCCGCAGATCGATACAAGATAGGTTGGTCCTGTTGGATGGCTTTTACGGTGCGGAGAGCGCGATGCCGACGGTTGCGGGAGGTTTGAGGGACGCGGGGATGCCCTAATTAAGAATCCTCTTGGACATAGGGTAGAGTTGAACTCGTGTTCAACTACTGCTAAGGCTGGTCATAGTGGAGAGTAACTTAGACTAGTAACATGCTTATGTTACTAGTCTATGTTATAACCTTCATAGTGGAGAGTAACATATATGTGGTGTCATGCAAGCCATCATTTATTAAGGTGTAGACTCATTTTGTCTTGGGATATGTTATGTTACAGTAACATATTATGTTACTTCAATCATCTCTCTCCTCATTAAATACATGTCATGTAAGCAAAAAAAATTTTAGTGTTATGTTACTTGCTAAATCACTCCCGCTATGACCAGCCTAAAAAATACCGCACTCGCGGGATCAAGGACAGGACAAACGGCCGTGCGGACCTCGAGGTCAACACACGGAAGAGAAGAGACAAAATTCAGAGTCCCGGGTCGACAATTTAAGAACGCCGCAAATCCTACAGTGAACAGCTAGCTCACGTCTGCAGAGTCTCACTGTCTCAGTGGCTACTGACCGGAGCTGTACTGATATCAGATCTACAGAGTACGGTGGTCTCGGATCCACCTATAGCTCGACCGATGCGTCGCCGGACGGCCGTCCACGCGGTCCTCGTTGCCGCCGGCCTCCTGGTGCTGCTGGCCACGTACTCGCCGCTGCCGCTGCGTTCTCCTCCAGGTATGCATAATGCATATAATTTCCTCTGCGAGCTCCAAATCCCAGCTTATGTGACAGTGTGTGTGTGAATGGATTCGCAGTGCTGCTACTGGGTGGCGACGCCGACGCGGGTGCGCAGGGTAGCCGGTCGGCGCAGTCGACGCCACGTGAGAGGAGGAAGCTGGGTGTGGTAGCCGGCCGGCGCTTGGGCCAGAGAGTGCCCGTGAAGCCACCCTCGCCGGACCCCAACGGCTGGAAGACGATGGTGAAGCCCGTGCCGCCGCCGCCGCCGCCGCCGCCATCATCAATTTACTAGGCGTACGAAAGCAGTATGCCGATCTGGTTCTCACTCGCCCATGCTATGCAACGTCGCGTACTTGCGCGTGGCCGACGGCTGCAAAATCTTGTCTTAGGACTGTCTTTTCATTTCCTGTGGTGCTTCTAATGGCGCTTATGGATGACTGGAACGGTCTTTTGCTCCGTGCAAAAGCATGAAACCTCCAGTTTCGCTATTTGTAGCCACTCCCTAATTTTGTTTCGTGGGACCAAAATAATGTTAATACTCTACTCTTTCTTATTATTTTGAGCAAAGCTTAATACTCTGCTGGTTAAGTACAAATGTTCTGGCCTTTTGGCGGGCTAAATTGTGTATGGGTCCAGCCTGGTTGCAGGCTTGTGGCTCAACTTGATACATTTCGCTTCGTGCGAGAGGTGAAGACAGGGGAAATTTTTCGGCATTTCCTGTACGGCGCTTAAGGCGCCTGTTATAGTATAGCTTGCAAACGGGCGCACACCCCCCGTCTTGAACCCATGACCTCCTCCTCATGTGCTAAATACGGTAGCAATCCAGCAAACGCACCTGAATGTGTTTGGTTACTTCTTTTTACTCTTTTCTTCTTTCTTCTTTCTTTTTTTCTTTTTGGTTCCTCTGTTTCTTCTTCTTTTTGATATGCGTGACCTTTCTTTATCAAAATCAATGAACTTTTGAAACCAATGAACTTTTTTTAATTCAGTTTTTTTCACAATTGATGAACTTCATATAAATTTGTAAACTATTTTTGAAAATCCATGAACTTTTTCCAGTTTGATGATTTGTTAAAAAAATAATTGACTTTTTTTAAATCGATAAACTATTCTTCAAATTATTTTTCAGTTTCAGTGAACTTTTTTTCAGAACGATGATTTTTTTTTCAAATTGTTGGACTTTTTTCAAAATATTGATGAACTTTTTTCAAATTTTTGTGAACTTTTTTTCAAAATCGACAAACTGTTTTCAAAATCAATGAATTTTTTAATAGGGCAACTTTTTTTTCCTGTTCGTGAACTTTTTTTGAAATCTATGAACTTTCATTTAGAAAAAAAAAAGAAAAATCACGCATGAGCGGCTGTAACTGTTCTTAAAATATTAGCGCTGCTTCCAGTCACTTGTAACGAGGTGATATCTGGAAAAGCACTGGCCCAGCTGTGTTTCTGGTGTGTTCGGGTCGTGTATGTGTCCTGTTACACTGTTTTTCTTCAATGAATAATGACGTTTGATTATTTGCCGCTGGTTGATGTGTCCTGTTACACAGTGCGTTTGCACGTGAGAGATGCTGCATGTTGTGTGGGTTTGGCTTATTGCTCTTTTTTCCACAGTCAGATCTAAATGTTGTGTATGTGCTCACGCAAACAAAAAAAAATGTGTTGTGTACGTGCGCGCGTGTGTAATGGGCACTGCTATGTTGCGAGTCATCCCAATTTTTTTTTTTGTGAAATGAGTCATCCCAAACTAGGCACCATGCACCATCATCTTGAGCAAAGTAAGTGTGTCGCGTGTGTACAATATGGAGTTGAATGTCCCTCGTCAAAAAAAAAAGATGGAGTTACCTGCTACTCCTTTACCACTAAAGTGATCTAGACACTCTTATATTTCTTTACGGAGAGAGTAGTTAACAATGTAGCCGTCGACACGTCTACAGGGTCGGGCGGGGTTGGACATGCATTATATTTTTCAGTATTAGCATCTATTAAAATTTTGGCCACATACTTTGTGAAGGGCAAAAGGTCTCTTCAGATGTCATTGAAAACCCTTAAGGCTTAAAATGTACAAAAATGATAGAAAAGGCGTAAAATTTAGACTCGGCGTTATATAAGTAAGAAAAACAATCGGGGTCAAATAGAAAAACAAAATTTAAGAAAATATTAAATAAGGAATTGTCTCATTTCTTAATCTCTCACTAGATACTGACTCGGAATGGCAGTACTTTCTCTGTTTTATTTACTTTGCATATAATTTTTTCCTTCTTGTAGTTTGGGCCGAAGTGTTTTTTTCTTCTGATTTCTTCCGATATTGCCACGTCCACGCAACAAATGCATTAAGCACTCTGCATGTTGCATACACAATTTCCATGCTAGCGGCTGGCTGGGGATTTTAGAGGGTCACAATCCGACAACAAACAACTCACATCACACACAAATCAATCTCTTACTCATTGTCTTGTAGGTACTGACTCGAGCCTCCGGTTTTTATTTAGTTTGTGTGCAAGCTTTTTTTTTCCTTTTTAGTTTGCGTTAAAGCCTTTTTTCCCGATCTTTTTCGATATCGCCCCTTGAATTTCAGCTTTGCACACCACCGATGCATTAAATACTCCTTCAATTGCGTACGTAATTTCCCCGCTCCTTCTTCTTCACCTTCTCAGTCTCCCATCGAGCCAACTGCCCCCACCCCCCACCCCAAGACGACAAGATGTATCGACGGAGAACCATCTGTTTTCTCATCATCGTCCTCCTACTCCCGCCCCTGCTAGCTTCCTATCCATGTGTGGCCGCCGCACATGGCCCACCGCATCATGCTCCAGGTACATATAGTTCCCTTTGGTTGTTTCCGGATTTGTGCTTCGTTCTTTGTATGTATAGATGGGCCCATCGATGTAATTATGGTGATGATGCTAGGTGGTGACACTGGTGTGTGGGGTCAAACTGGCGGGCTGCATCGTCAAGGAGGAAAGGTGTCAGGGATGGGAGCCGCGAGGCGCTTGGGACAGAGGATACCGCTAAAGGATCCTCCCTCACCAATCCCTAATGAAAACTCGGGGGTGGTGATTCCCCTGCTGCCGCTGCCGATCAATTAGTAAGTGTTGGGAGTCTGGGCACGAGCATATGCCATGGTGACTTCCGTGCACCTCTGGTCTCTTACTAATGTGTTAGAAGAATAATCTTGCTGTTGTGAAATAAGTTGTCATGCTTCAAAGTCTTAAAATGTATTGTTCACTTCTCTATATCAATTTGGACTTCTGAGGTAAATGGCGGAAAAAATAAATTTAATATAGTCAGAGGCAAGTTGTCTCATGCTAAGATCCGGTCGACTAGATAGTAATAAGTTAATTATAGCATACATATATAATTTTCCTGTGTGAAACATTTTTTTTGGTAATGATGAACATTAAACTAGCGGGTGTAATCACTGCTGCCGTCGACTGACGAATAGCGCCGGGGCTCCGCGCGGGCACGCGATGATACTTGCCAATCTGTAATCATTCTCCAAGAACCATCGTACACACAAAAATATTTTCAAACTTTACGCTATCTTATACTAATATTTGTATCGGCTCTAGGAAAAAATTGTCAAGAAGATTGAGAAAACCATTAAAACATTAATCAAATAGTAGTAATTTGATGAATATGCAATCCATTTTACATCGTGTGTATATCTTACCAACGTTTTTGCGTTTAATAAAAATGAAAAAAAAACTCAATCTGTGAAGAAGTAATGGATCTCAAAGTTGAAGATAAAAAGATTGTAGTAATTAGCATATATATTTTTTGTTCACTTTAATTGTGGCGCTTTTAAGATGTACTCCCTCCGTATCAAAAATAAGTGTCGCTGATTTAGTACAAATAGAGGAATTGATTGAGGAAGTAATCATTTATATTTCCTTATTTATGTAATGTGCAAAGTCCGTATATTGACCTTATAAAGGAATTAATTGATCCTTATTACCTCCCAAGAGGTTAGACACATACTAGCCATTGGATTGGGCAAAATTAATGGCTCATATTAACTTGGACCATCTTTAAAAAAAGCATTTCATAAATGAAAAAGATGTAGCTGCATGCCTCGCTTACTCACGGGTGCATCACGAGGGAGCCAGCACAGGAAGAAACGGCTGCGAATGCTTCGAGGCAATATCCAGCGCCCCTGGTGGAGGATTCATCCAGTCAAAACACCATAACTGTACGTCCAACAGCCCACAATCTCACACCCGCAGGCAGAGATAGTCACAGTCTCTCAGGGAGCAAGCAGTGTCTCAGTGGAGTGCTTGCTAGCTAGCTTACTCGAGCTGTGAACCCGTGATCTCGCCAGCTGAAGCCGTCCCTGACTGTGATCCGCCCACGCGGCTTGATGGGCCGAAGGATGGCCATCTGGTTGCTCGTCGCCGCCGCCGTCATCCTGCCCCTGCTGGCCGTCGCCACGCATCGCCTGCCGCGGCATGCTCCAGGTACGCACGATCGAGTGCCAAGAGATTTCCCTCGCTTGGGTGTTCCGGGTCCTAGCTAGTCTGCTCTGCTGCATATGCATGCACGAATGGATGATTGATTAGATTTCGGTGTTGATGGTGCTAGGTGGCGGCTCCGGCGCGTGGGGTCGACCGGAGGGGCTGCGCCATGGAGGGACGCTGCTGGGTGTGGGAGCTGCGAGGCGCCTGGGGCAGAGGACGCCGCTGAAGGCGCCTCCCTCGCCGGACCCCAATCCCGGCAAGGGCACGTCGACGCATCGGCTGCCCACGCGCCTCCCCTCTCCTCCGTCCATCAAAGAATAGTGGCCATTAATTAATTTTTTGCAGACACCGACCAGTCTTGAACGGTTTCTCAGCAGCATGGAGAATAAAAAAGACAATAGATAACCATTGCCAAAATAAACTCTCTTCCCTTTGTTTTGTCACAAGCACATTTCTAAGTCATCTCATAACAATGCAGAGTTTTTCCAAAAAATCTGGATCTAAAGCGACAATCTTCTCCTCTTTCTCCTTAATTTCGACAGTCAGCACCCATTTCATGATACGAGCGTCACAAAAAACTAATCGTGTGATCTGATCCATCCTCTCCCTCTCCCTCCCCCCACGTGTTGCGCGATTTTCTCCATGCCCTCCCTCCCGCCCGCCTTTTCTGACTTATGAACCCCCCGACCCCCAATCCGATGACTCTTAAACGACTATGCATCAGGCGGTTCATTTTCTCTCGATACAACCATCTCTATCACCCAACAAGACCCAACACACATTGGGGAATAAAATTCTCGTTTGTAATGAACCCATGCATTTTGTATTAATTAATTAGCAACAAACCAACGTTACAGAACAACACATCAAAAGAATAACAACATTGGCGATGAAGGAACAGATTACACTAGGCTTAGAAATGAAAGTGCCAATTTTTTTGGATGGGCCTTACACAAAAGGGAGTGAGTTCTACTATTTCTTTTACAAAAAGACTTTTCTTAGATATGATAGTATCATTGTTGTTTCTACATTAGCAATGCAATTCCAATGATGGTAAACCAAACATAGTATCCGTTTGTTTTGATTTATTAGTCGAGAGAGCCAAGTCAATAAAGATCTCTCTCTCTCTCTCTCTCTCTCTCTCTCTCTCTCTCGATTTTGGGGTTTCTATTGTTGTTAGGTTACAAATCCTCATTACGCTATATTCTTGATTTTCTTCAGTTTTGTATTCAGTCTTACAAACCCAAACTAAAAGAGTAGTTGGCTTGATTGCATTCGTAATCCAAGAATCTAACGTAATTAACATGTCCCCGTTTGAGATAGCCAGACGTAGTACCTTTTTTGAGGAATGTTTCAAAGAGGGGTAGGGTGTAAGTGGGGCTTATTTTCAAAAAAAATAGTATCAACTCACTATATAGAGAAAACTGGGTCAAAAACTATAAATGCATCGTTATTAAAAGAGAACGTGTAGAACCCCAACAACATGGAAACACCTAGCAAAACTAAGCAACACGGTCCAACAACAACCATGTAGGTGTCCTAGCATCGCTCACTAGCTGAATATCACCTATGCCCCCGAAACCGCACCCGCGGGCCCACAAAGTTAACCTTTACCACCATGTACATGCGTTCCAATCATGCTAAGATGTGAAACTAGATCTTCGTCGCCCAGTAGAATCACTGGTGACCAAAATGAGTACAAAATCAGCGCAGCTTCGGACCATGCGGCTGAGGATATTGCCCCAGGCTTGCACTATGTGCAATTAGAAAGTATGATGCCTTATTACATTCTCTGGAAGAATGAATGATGAATAAACGAGAAAAATTAAACTAGACAGAGCTTTTTATTTCCTGAAAGAGGACACCACTGAGCGATCTATCATGGTCATTATCACTAATGGCTCGCTTCACTAGGAGGAAGTATATCTCGACCACGGCTGCAATCATGCCCTAGCACTGAGTTGGGGACTCTAAATATGTTGGATATGACCCACACATATAGCCACTGCCTCCCCGAGCTCGTTTTGCACGACAAACCCCAAGTTGCCACGCAAGGCATTATTTGGAGTGCTTTCCATCAACATTGATCTTCAGTGGGTCCCTTCTATTGAGGAATGTTACAAAGAGGGGCATGGTGTACGTACTATTTATTTCCGAAAACAAAATCAACCCGCATTATACGTAAAACTGTGCCAAAACCCTTAAATGCCTGGTTATTAAAAAAAAGAACGTGTAGAACCCCAATAGCATGGAAACACCTAGCAAAAAATAGGCATGCATCGTAGTCTAACAACAACTATGCATGCATCCTAGGGTAGATGTGTGTATGATGCTTGGTTGTCTGATGTTTTGGTATCATTGCGTGTGGGCTGGCCAAGGAAATTACAATTTACAAGTGCCTAATTCTGCCTTAGAATTACTTATTTATTATTTTTATACAGGTCCTCGATATTTGGAAAATCTTTCATTCGGAATCTTATGACCGGCTTTTGTAGACATTTAAGGGGTGGTTTCTATTCACTTTGAAGCAACCTACGTCATCTTCTGAAACCTCACAATCATCCTGACCTACACGAGTCGAAAAGCAAGTAGGTCCACGTATGATCAAGCAATGTCGTTAGCCTAAAAGGTGGGTAGCTTGAACTGAGACCTATTCCACTAGCTAGGGTTGGACGAACAACAACCACTGGCAGGATACCTTTGGTCCCCTCGCCTTCTTCAGTCATCTTGGTGCCGAGAGGTGAGAGGACATCAGATCGTCAAGAATCATATGGTCTCCGTCAACATCTACCGGTGCTCGTTGTATGTTTGCGAAGAAAAACATTACATTCTTTATTTGGCGATTCCATGGAGCCAAAAAGGTTTGTGTCCTTGCAGAGTCGATTATTCAGATCGACTGAGTTTATTTTAGTGCGCCATGTTGCTTTTGCTGCTTTGATTCTTCGTGGAGTTAAAATCTTCCATCAACAATATAGTGAGGATCTTGCGGTTCGACGTCTTGCACTTCTAGGGAATCATCCCCAGCCCAAGTATGTTCACCATTTATGGTTTCCCATCTTTTTAGACGGGCGACTCAAGGGGCTCTCAGAAACATTTATTGATAACCAAGTTTGTGCGGGTAAACGAGCGGCGGTATCGTTGCTCCGCTTCAATTTCACTCTCTTTACTGAAAGTCTTGGCACTATTTCATCTTGCAAAGATTGATATCATATAAAAGAGATTTTATTGTAATTCTTAGTTGTACGAGTTACTTCGTAATTTGTTGTATCTTGGATCCAAAGCATTGGACCTGCAATATTGGCCAGTGTGAATGAAACTCTAGGTATTTCTCATAAAAACATGTGTGCAAATAGCTATGTGGGGTAAGTGTGTATTAAAAGAAAAAAGGTTAGTAATGGAACTTCAATAATATCACAACTTCAACACATAGAGTGCAAAAACAACACCACAAATGATGTATAATACTCTTTTTCTAAAAATGCATTTGATACGGTCTGAAAACTTTTAATTACCATGATAAACATTTAGTAAATACATGATAACAGGTTTTAATACATGATAACTACCTTTTCATACACTACAAATAAAACATAAAATTTTAATAAATTTCAAATATTCTTTTAATAAGTCATGAACATTTTCTAATACACTGTAACATTTTTAAGACACATGGTGAATATACTTTTAATACACGACAAACATTTTCATATACATGATGAACCCTTTTAACACATGGTGAACATTTTTTAGATCCATGATGAATATTGACACAATAAATATTTTACTACATGGCAAATCTTTTTTTAATAAAGGATGATTTTTTAGTTGACGAATATTTTGAAGTACGAGAAGAATAGATTTAATTAAGTGGCAACTTTTTTAATTCTTGACGAATAATTTTTTGAAACACAATGGCCATTTTATTAAATATTAAGCATTTCTAATACATAATGAACATTTTAAAAGTACATGGTGGACCTTTTCAGTAAAATGTAAATAAACCAGTTTTTAGTACACGATGAACACTAATTAATACACAAGGAATTTTTAATACAAAGAAGAACATTTTAAATAAGCCATAAACATTTTTAATACACAATACGCAATGAATATATTTTTAATATACACCATAATTTTCTTGGTTACACCATTAACATTTTAAAACACATGGCAAAACCAATTTTTTTAAATGGCACATATATTTAAGTAGCTGATGAAGAAAAATAACCAGAAGAAATGAAAGAAAAATAGGAACAAGGAAAAGGGGAAACTAAACAAAAAAGAAGAAGAGAAATAAAAAAATGAGGAAAAAGAAAGGAACAAAATAAAAAATGTAGAGCCCCCAAACAAAAAAATAGATAAGGAACAGATAGAAACACCAAAAAACCAAACCAGCCTGGTTCACGGAAAACATTTAGAAAACAGCGTTAAATACCTATACAGAGAATAGATGGTGAAAAGTCACCAATTATTTGCCCGATTTTCCCTAGGTTTTAGAGATTTTTTGCACCGTTTTCTCGCGCGAAAAATAATGCTTCCATGAGAAGCACAAATATCCTTCTCCGGGAGACACAGATTTGCTTCAGGGGAGAAGTTTAAAAAAAAATAGATAATAATGTGAAAACTTATCTGCATTATTTTAGAATCAATGAACATTTTTTAGTTTCATGTTTCATTTTGAAATTTGCACATGACCATTTTTTTCTAATATTTTTTTGAAAAACATGTACACTTTTTAGATTTCTGAACATTTCTGAAATTCACTTTGAAATACATGCAAAATTTTAAATTCATTATTTTGTTTCAAATCTAGCAAAGATGCCTACACAATACTTATGATAAAGTTGAGAGACGTGAAGGTCATTAAGGTGAAGGGAAATGACATTCACATGTTAATTAGCAAAGATGACAGCACAATACGTACTCTATGTATGCTTAATTCACAATCCTCTTTTTTTTACAAACACGTGTAATTTTATTCATACTCATAACAATTACAGGTACACTGTTTTGGATCGAAAATCTAAGAAAATCGAAAATCTATTGGAAACACCTTCTTCGTGGTAGAGTTCTTTCACCCGCACGAACATTACCAATAATGGTTTTTGAAAACTGCCTTGAGTCGCCATCCAAAAAGACGAGAACCTTCTGTAGTTCTGTGTCATGAGGCATTGGCCGTAGTTATGTTGTGTACAGAGAAAACTCAGCCCGCGCCGCATGCATCGGTGTACTAACAGGTCGGGCTTGTGGATGGATCGACAAATTGATATGTGCTATGTGCTATACAATGGATGCCACTATGTCTCGCTTAAAGCGAGACAACGGGCGCCTGGAACCATCACGTAAGAACAGCACTAGATGGGCCGGCCCATTAAGTCTTGTTTATTTTTCCTGTTTTTATCTTCACATTTTTTGTTTTCATTTTCTAGATTTCTTTTTCTAATTTTGTTTACACTTATCAAAACCTAAAAATATATATTGCAAAATAATAATATAGTAAGTGATCTGAAAATTCTAATCGTGCAATTGAGAAATATTAAATATATATAGAAAATGTTAATCAAGTATTTGAAAAATGTTAATAAAGCATTGCAAAAAATGTTAAATGTGCATAGTAACAATGTTGACCATGTATTAAAAAATATTAATCTTGTACATGAAAATTTTAATTAAATATTAGGAAAAAATTTAATGTGTATAGAAAAAATGTTGATCATGCATTAAGAAAGTGTTAATATTTTAATCAAAAATATTAATAAATCTTTTGAAAACTATTTAAAATGTGTATAGAATTTTTTTACCATGTATTCAAAAAATATAAATGTTGTATTAAAAATGATTATCTTGTATTTAATAATGGTAAACGTGTCTTAGAGAAATGTATTATATATACCAAAATGTAAAATGTGCATGGAAAAAGGTAGACACAAAATATATATGTTTTCAAAAAATGTTTCTTATGCATTTTAAAATATTAATATTTTTTATGTATACAAAAAGTGTTGAATTTGTAGTAAAAAACTTAACATGTGTTGGAGAAAAAAGTAAACCAATGAAAATCAAATAGGAAACCTATGGAAAAAAACATTTCAAAAACAAAAGAAAATGAAAAACCAAAAACACAGTGCAAAAATGGAAATAGATAAAACCGATGAAACCAAGAAATAAACAAAGAAAATGAATCAAAAGAAAACCTTAAAAAACCAGAATATAGAAAGAAACAAATAAAAGCAAATAGCCGATTAAAACCAAAAAAGATACGAAGAAAACCAATGAAAAAGAAAATAAAAACTGAACAAAAAATAATAGCAAAGAAAAAATAGTAATAACCGAGTAGAAGTAAAGGAAAAACAACGAAAATACAATAAAACCAAAAAAAGAAACATGGAAATAAAAACCAAGAAAACAATGCAAAAGAATGAAAAAATAGTAAAAATCAATAAATAAAGAAAAAACAAAGAAGACCAGCAAAACCAGGAAAGAAAGAAAGAAAATCGAAGAAAACTGAAGAAACTAAGAAATAAAGAAATACCAGTGAAAATCAAGAAAGAAACAAAAAACATAATGAAAATGAAGAAAAAGAAAAGAAAAGCCAGTAAAACCATTAAAGAAGCAAAGAAAACCATTGAAAGAATAAAGAAAACTATTGAAAGAATAAAGAAAACCATTAAAGAGGCCGAAGAAGGGGAGGAAAACCCACGCTCGCATCGGGGAACTGCGGGAGCTCTTTCTTTGCCCAGAGGCTAACTTGAACGACTCCAAACCTTTAGCATTATCTTTGCAAGTACAACGTTGGAGTCATGTTGTTTTCTGACACTTTGTATGGAAGATTTTTTTCCCAGTTTCTCTATTTTCAGTCACCCCTTCTTTTAGGGGGCAAAAAATAAGGTTAATAGTGTATCCATTGATTAAATGACAAAGTTTATGGGCCTCTGGCGGGCTAAATTGAATTTTGGTCTGACCTAATCGTGGGCTCGCGGCTTGATTCACTTCGCCGCGTGAGAGATGTGAAGGGGAAGGGCTACACGACAATTGGCAAAGGGAGTGTATCACCAGGGTGGAAGTGCAAGCAACGTACATCTAGCCATGCATGGTCAACACGCGCAAGACGAGCAGAGCCAAAATTGTATCCATGCTACTGGGTGGCAGGGAATTTAAGAGCGTTGCTATAGGACAACGAACAACTCACAACACGCACAAAGCAAGCTCTCTCTCGCTGTCTATCCCTTGTAGCTACCGACTCGAACCACCATATTTATTTGGTTTACGTGCAAGTTTTTTCCTTTTTAGTTTTCTCCCAACCCTTTCCCCCTATTTATTCCAATGCCTCCCCTTGTTTTGCAGCTTCACAGGCAACAGATGTGTTAACTACTCTGATCATTGTGTATGCAATTTCCCCTCTCTTTCCTCTTCGCCTTCCAGATCTCTCATCGTACCCAACTCTTCCCCTCTAGACGGCATGATCTACCCACAAAGAGCCACATGTTTTCTCGTCATTGCCGTCCTCATCCTCCTCCTACCACTGATGTCTTCCTATCCATGCATGGCCGCCGCACATGACCCACTGCATCATGCTCCAGGTATATCTATATGCGCAATTGAGTTCCCTTTGGATGTTTCCAAATCCTGGATTTGTTGTTCATATGTATGGATGTGTGTGTTGATGTAATTACTATGATGATGCTAGGTGGCGACATTGGTGTGTGGGGTCGTTCAGATGGGCTGCATCATGAAGGGGGAAAGGTGTTTGGGATGGGGACTGCGAGGCGCTTGGGGCAGAGGATACCGATGAAGAACCCTCCCTCACCAGTCCCCAACGAAAACATGGGGGTGGTGTTACCCCTGACACCACCACCACCATCGTTGATCAATAAACAAGTGTTGGAGGTCCGGGATACGAGCATGCCATGGTGACTTTAGTGCACCTCCTTATCTGTTGTTGTTGTTGTTGTTGTGTTACAAGAATAACTTCACTATTGTGAAATAAGTTGGCATGCTTCAAAGTGTTAAAATATATTGTTCGCTTATGTATACCAATTTGGACTTTTGAGAGAATGGTGGAAATATAATTTTATTATAGTCGGAGTCAAGTGGTCTCAAGCTTAAGAACTGGTCGACGAGCTACTAATAAATTAGTAGTAGTATACATACATAACTTTTCTAAGTGGAACTATTATTTTCCTATTGATGAAAATTAAACTAAAGGCATGTTAAGCTATTTACAATAGCACACACCCCAATGAACTATTTGTCCAGTTTAGCTATCTTAGGCCTCTAAGCAGATCCAGATCATTCGTGCTTCTTCCTTAATTCTATTTTCCTTCCAATATATGCATTAACTGAAGAGGAGATTGGCCATACATGTGACCCACTATGGATCTCTACGGGAAAGTCATATTTATTAGGCAATAGAGCGATGTGTGGGCCTTAACGATAATTAATGGACCAAAATTGGTGTGGTTAAAGAGGAAATTTCGGATGCCTTGGTCCTTCCTATTTGGCCACTTAAATAAACCCAAATATATATGATCATTTATTTCTCCGTTTGCACGGCAATTTATTTCAATTTTTATGCTTAGTTAAGGCATTGTCGTCCAAACATGCATTCCAGTGTACCTTGGACGGATCTATCAAACAACTAAACATAACCATAATTTGTGCCAAAAGGCGATGATGAATAAGTCCATTCCAAAAAACCACCAACACATGATGGACCAAATGCCATCATAGTTCACAAGGGCTTCACGCACTCGCGTTGTCAGCGGCGACACCACTATTGTCGTCACCACCATTGCTGCTACCAGCACATATCTTAGCCAAGATGTCGCCATGATTAAACTCCCAATATTTCCTTGCCTTCTCGCCCATCTTACTAGGATCCATCCACATGGTTGCATGTTCCTCGGCCACCCTCTTATTCCTTTTCTCCTCGGCCGCCAATGCAACTTTTGTTCCTGACTCTCAATCTTTTTGTTCTCCGCAACCTTAATTTCACGGCTTGTCAACTAAAGTTCAAGTTTTTTATTTTCTTCCACTAGCACCTTTATCTCCTCGGCTATCACCTTTTCCTTCTATTTTGTCTCCTCCATCAATTTCATCTCAGAGAAACAAGTCATCTTCTCCTCCTCCCGATCGGCCACCAGTGCCCTTTTAACATCCACCATTGCAATCAACTCTTCCTTGTATGCTCCAACACAACCATTCTTCATGCTTTGCAATTTTCAATCCATCCGGACACACATGAGGAGTGGATGGATTATCTACCAAATCATCATCATCAACACTAGTGTTGAGCCTTTGCCTCTTCTGTGTGGTTTCAAGGTTTCTTATTGTCCACTTGTCATGTACATCAAGCTCCGTGTAACAATGATGCAAAGTAAATGCTTTTGAGTCGTTTCTCTTGTTCCTCTCTGATATGTCTCCAACGTATCTATAATTTTTGATTGCTCCATGCTATATTATCTACTGTTTTAGGCAATATTGGGCTTTATTATCCACTTTTATATTATTTGTGGGACTAACCTATTAACCGGAGGCCCAGCCCAGATTTACTGTTTTATGCCTATTTCAGTGTTTTGAAGAAAAGGAATATTAGACGGAGTCGAAACGGAACGAAATCAACTGGAGAAGTTATTTTTGGAAGGAAACACACCTGATGGACTTGGACCCCACGTCAGAAGATACGGGAGCTGCCCACGAGGGTGGGGGGTGCGCCCACCCCCCTAGGGCGCGCCCCCTGCCTCGTGGGGCCCCCGTGGCTCCCCTGACGTGCTTCTTCTGCCTATAGAAGTCCATATACCCTGAAACTTCCAGAATGCAACATAGATCGGGAGTTCCGCCGCCAGAAGCCTCCGTAGCCACCAAAAGTCAATCGGGACCCTGTTCCGGCACCCTGCCGGAGGGGGGAACCCTCACCGGTGGCCATCTTCATCATCTCGGTGCTCTCCATGACGAGGAGGGAGTAGTTCTCCCTCGGGGCTGAGGGTATGTACCAGTAGCTATGTGTTTGATCTCTCTCTCGTGTTCTTGATTTGGCACGATCTTGATGTATCGCGAGCTTTGCTATTATAGTTGGATCTTATGTTTCTCCTCCCCCTCTTCTCCCTTGTAATGAATTGAGTTTCCCCTTTGGAGTTATCTTATCGGATTGAGTCTTTAAAGACTTGAGAACACTTGATGTATGTCTTGCTGTGGATATCTGTGGTGACAATGGGAAACCACGTGCCACTTGATGTATGTCTTGGTGATCAATTTGCGGGTTTCGTGACATTGGGAACCTATGCATAGGGGTTGGCACACGTTATCGTCGTGATTCTCCGGTAGAAACTTTGGGGCACTCTTTGAGGTCCTTTGTGTTGGTTGAATAGATGAATCTGAGATTGTGTGATGCATATCATATAATCATACCCACGGATACTTTAGGTGACATTGGAGTATCTAGGTGACATTAGGGTTTTGGTTGATTTGTGTTTTAAGGTGTTATTCTAGTACGAACTCTAGGGCTGTTTGTGACACTTATAGGAATAGCCTAACGGATTGATTGGAAAGAATAACTTTGAGGTGGTTTCGTACCCTACCATGATCTCTTCGTTCGTTCTCCTCTATTAGTGACTTTGGAGTGACTCTTTGTTGCATGTTGAGGGATAGTTATGTGATCCAATTATGTTAGTATTGTTGAGGGAACTTACACTAGCAAAAGTATTATCCCTAGGCCTTATTTCCACGCATTGCAATATCGTTTACGCTCACTTTTACCATTAGTTACCTTACTGTTTTTATAATTTCATATTACAAATACTATTATCTACTATCCATATACCCCTTGTATCACCACACTACTAGGGAAAACCTTATACACAGAAATTTAGCAACAGCGCGGGTTAAAAAAGGGCGCTAGTGCTAGATAGCAGTAGCAGTTCAGAATAAACCGCGCTGCAGATACGATTCTAGCAGTAGCGCGTGTGCCCGTAAAAGCGCTACTCTAATATTCCCATTGCTGGAACGATGGGCTACGCATAGCAGTAGCGGCCTTGCAGGAAGCGCGCTACCGCTAGGACATGAGTAGTAGCGTGTTTCCCTGTAACAGCGCTACTGCTAATGGAAATAAAATAAAATGAAAAGTAAATGAAAATGAAAGAAACAGAAAAAGGAGAAAGAAAAAAAATAAAATGTAAAGCAAAATAAATGAAAAAGCAAAAAAAATAGAGAAAGGCTTAGCTGTAGCGTGTGTTAGTAAGAGGCGTTGTAGCTAACGCAGCTGCAACGCGTTTCCAGGACCCCCGCTATAGAAACAGAAAAGGAAATAAAAAAGAGAGAAAATTACATATGTATAGCAGTGGCGCGTTTTGGAAAAAGTGCTATAGCTACCTTAGCTATAGCGCGTTCTGCGAAATGCGCTACCGCTAGTTTTGACTTAACCAAAAAACCATCCCCCCCCGGCCACCACTTGCCCCCCAAATCTCTCGACCCACCCCGCCGCCGTCTCCCCGATTCATCGTCGCCCCACTTCGCCGCTGTCCCCTGCCGACGTCGACGCCCCCGGAGCCACCAGAGCCGTGCGCCGTCGACGCCACCGGAGCTGCCCCCAATGCCACAGAGCCACGCAGCCTCATCAACGCCACCGGATCCTCCCTCGCCACAACTGCCTCCCTCGCCGTCACCGGAGACATCCTCTGTAAGCCCCCACCCCTCCTCTCTCTCTCATGCATAGGTTAGCTAGTTTAATTATGTTAATTATCTAGGTTAGGGCAAAATTTTAGTTAGGGCTTTGACAGAGAAGTAGTTAGGTTAACTAGTTTAATTACCTAGGTTAGTGCAAAAATTTAGTTAGGGCTTTGATAGAGAACTAGTCAGGTTAACTAGTTTAATTAGGTTAATTATCTAGGTTATTTAGGCAAGTTTTATTTTAAAGATGATCCCTTCCTATACTTTTATTGTTGATTATATCTTTTCATTGAAGTGGTCATGTTGTTTGTGCCCAAGTGGCTTTGTTGTTTGAATGAAGCTGAGTGGCCTATATATGTTTTGCCGGAATGTTGATTCATTTCCGTTATGGCAAATTTCAGGTTCTCGATTTGTCCACTTTTTAGCAAAGGTCATGCCGAAATTTTCTGTGAATTTCGGCATGACTTGTGCTATAAATTAGGACATATCGAGTGCCCGGGATTTGCCGCACCAGGAAGGAGTCAACGTTCCTACAAAACATAGGCCTTTTGTATGTCATTCATTTTATTAGGTCTAGAATTAATTTACTAGATTTAATCGTAGGAAACATGGCTAGCAACGATGAAGGACAGGGTTGAAACGAATCATATGCGGATGCGGCTCAAATGAGTTAGGGTTCATGTAAGGGTGTGGAAATGAATCAAATTTCTAAGATGAATCATAAAACGAGTAAAATTTGACCACTTATTTCACTTTATAGTTGGATAATTGGAATATCCGCTACCACTTTCCACCCCTAGGTTTATCAAATTAGATGGTAATTAGGGTAGTAGTTCCTAGGTACTAATTAGTTAGTAAGAACTTGTTGCTATTTTTATTTATAGTAAGTTTATTTTTAGTAAGAACTAGTTGAATTAATAGAACTAGTTAGTAAGAACTCGTTGCTATTTTTTTAGTTAAAGCATTTTTTCTCGCATCGACGTGGACGATGCCTATCCCGCATCCTCGTCGTCGAGTCAGCGGAGGACGACACCTGCTTGACCAGATGGGCCATGTCCGGGACTGGGCTCCGCCGGGGTGGTACTGGGAGGCGCTACCTACCGGGGGGCGCAGGTTGGTGAGGAGCCAGCCTGTCGTTGACCCGAACCTTCTTTGGTGGCGGTCGCGTGGGCCAGTGACGGTCCAGAGGCTCGAGGATTCCGCGGAGGTGGTGCGTCATCGTGTCAGTGAGGAGGATGCACACGTCCGTCGCTACTTGTTTGCGTTGGAGTCTCCAATACCTGGCAGGTTCTCCAGGGACCTCACTGGAGCTATGATCCCGTGATGGTTCCTTCTCTGTGGGTGTCCACCGCCCGCGCCGATACCTGTCGTGTGCTAGGGTTTTAGTTGTATTAGTGATGTTATATGTATGACACTATTTGGGATGTATTAGTGATAATATTCGATGATGTACGGACGCATGAGATGATTTACTTTTGCTTATTGAATGCATGCTAATTTGAGTCCTATAAGATATTTTGAAATGTATATCTTGTGTTGCTCAATATCCAAGTGGCCGGTCATGTTTGCAGGTTACACCTCCGAGTGGCCTTTGTTTTGCTGGAGTGTTGATTCATTTCCGTTCCGGCAAATTTCAGGCGCTCGATATGTCCTATTTTAGCAAAGGTCATGCCGGATTTTTCCGTGAATTTTGGCATGACTTGTGCCAGAATATGTAGGAAATATCGAGTGCCCCGGATTTGTGTGTTGAGTATCCTGGTAGTTGTCTTCGATCGATTTTCAATTAATGTTTTAACTATGAACATAGGAAATGTCTGATGACGAAAAGGATTCCGGTATTTGCAAATACTGCGAAGACGAGCGTGGCCTGTGCGACGGAATCTTCCTAGATGATGATAGGAGCTTCAGCATCAAGCTGGAAGAGAACTTCGAAGTGGATACAGTAAGTCACAACGACAAGTCTTTTTTCGTAATTAAGCATGACATCTGCTTCATTTGCTTTAACTTATATTTTTTTTACTATTGTACTAGCGTATCCCCTGCCATGCAAGAGTATTTGTATTTGATAAGATAGGTTTCAGTCATACTATGGAGGTAAAGAAAGTTACTTGAAGACCGACATGGTTATATTTTCCACGCAAAATTATACAATTCAGACGACTACACCTATTTTGGATGCAAAACATGGCGAGCACTATGCAAGACTTATGCATTTGAGCCTGATATGGTTATCACCTTTGATATTCGTCCGGAAGATGATATTGAAGGTAATACCGACATCTGTGTCGATGTGCAGACGCCTCCAGTTATACCATTATGTAAGTTTCTCAACCATATTTATGTCTTTGATATTGTTTATTCAAAAATAGTTGACAACTAATTTGTATTGTCAGCTTATTTTGGTGCAAGCAAACATGTCCAGGGCTTGGTAGACAGGACCTACTACTGTCCCGAGGCTGAACTCAACTGCGGGGAGCTAAGTCATTATGTTTCATGGCTTGAGGATCTTGATACTGTCAAGACAAATTTTCTTCCTGCATTTAGAAATGTTAGTACTGAAAATGTGCGACCAATAGTGTTCGTAATGAACTACGGTCACATCTATTTAGGAAGGATGGTAAGATTTTTACTATTTGTCCTCAGTGCATCTTTTCCATACATTATTTTTGAAGCTAAACTTCATTGCTAAGTATGTTACCATACGATGTTCTTCAACAGGGACTCCCGATGAATGTTGTGCCTTATGGGATCAAGACTAAAGGTACCATGAGTATTATTAGCTTACGGCCAAAATATCCTACAGATTACTTTAGTGCATTCAAGATTAGCGACGGATGCTTAATAGTGCAAGACTGGACCAAATATGTGATGGGGGAGCGCAGAGAAGTACTAGGGGGCAGCAAACAGATGCGCTACCCATGATTAGGAGACAGGTTCATCTGCATGCTCCAACTTGATCAAGGAGGAGAGCTACACATGTTTTATGTTATTTTACCGAAGAGAGAGCAACAGGAGTGATTAGCTAGCTAGAAATGAGTTTGAGGATGATGATGTGCTACACTATTACTATGATGATAAAATAGCTAGTGTTGGTGGTAATGACTATGATGATTATTATTAGCTAGCGTTAGTGGTGATTAAATAAATACTGTTGGTGGTAATGACTATGATGATGATTAAATAGCTTGTGCTGGCGGATTAGATTCAAGTGGAGGCAACATGTGGTGCACATCGAAAGTACTACTAGTCCAAACTAGATCAAGTTTGGATTAGTAGTATACTTTTGACATGCACCACATATTGCCTCCACTTGAACCTAATCCACCTTCATTTGACACACTGTTATGGACATAATGATGTAAACCTCATAACTGGTATTGTACCAATATTTGTCCTATGGCGCATAAATAAACTAAAAATAAAAAATAAAAAAATAATACTAGTAGCGATGGCGAGAAAACACGCTGCCAGTAGTTACATTAGCAGTAGCGCGTGCGGGCACGCGTTACTGCTAAGCAATAGCTGTAGCTCCTTATTAGTAGTGCGCCTACCCGCGCTACTAGTGAGCACAAAACCCGCGCTGCTGCTAGCCTTTTCCCTAGTAGTGCCATCTCTTCACCAAACTAGTGCACCTATACAATTTACCATTGTATTGGGTGTGTTGGGGACACAAGAGACTCTTTGTTATTTGGTTGCAGGGTTGCTTGAGAGAGACCATCTTCATCCTACGCCTCCTACGGATTGATAAACCTTAGGTCATCCACTTGAGGGAAATTTGCTACTGTCCTACAAACCTCTGCACTTGGAGGCCCAACAACGTCTACAAGAAGAAGGTTGTGTAGTAGACATCAAGCTCTTTTCTGGCGCCGTTGCCGGGGAGGTGAGTGCTTGAAGGTATATCTTTAGATCTTGCAATCGAGTCTTTTAGTTTCTTGTTTTATCACTAGTTTAGTTTATAAAATAAAACTATGAAAAAACAGAATTGAGTTTGTCTCATACACTTCACCTTTTTAATATCTTTCGTGAGTATGATGGAAAGGATAATTGTGCTCAAGTGCTAGAAGAAGAAATCTATAAAATGTTTGGCACTAAATATTTGAATGATGAGCATGATTGCAATGTTGTTAGTATGAATTCTTTGAATATCCATGATGCTAATGATATGCAAAGCCACAAGCTTGGGGAAGCTATGTTTGATGAAGATAATATTTTTTGTCCCCCAAGTTTTGATGAGCAAATTTATTATGATGAAAGAATGCCTCCTATCTATGATGATTATTGTGATGACTCGTATGCTTTAAAGAATAATGATAACAATGAAACTTGTCATCTTGATTTTAATTTTCAATCACATGATAGTTATTTTGTTGAGTTTCCTCCCACTATTATTCATGAGAAGAATTTTGCTTGTGTGGAGAGTAGTAAATTTTCTATGCTTGTAGATCATGAAAAGAATGCCTTAAGTGCTGGTTATATTGTTGAATTCATTCATGATGCTACTGAAAATTACTATGAGGGAGGAATATATGCTTGTAGGAGTTGCAATAATATCAAGTTTCCTCTCTATGTGCTTAAAATCTTGAAGTTATGCTTGTTTTGCCCTCCTATGCTAGTTGATTATTGTTCCCACAAGTTGTTTGCTCACAAAATCCCTATGCATAGGAAGCATTTTAGACTTAAATGTGCTAGTCATATTCTTCATGATGCTCTCTTTTTGTTTCAATTCTTATCCTTTATGTGAGCATCATTGAAATCATCATGCCTAGCTAGGGGCGTTAAACGATAGCGCTTGTTGGGAGGCAACCCAATTTTATTTTAGTTCCTGTTTAGTAAAAAAATAATTCATCTAGCCTCTATTTAGATGTGGTTGTATGTGTTTAATTAGTGTTTGTGCCAAGTAGAACCTTTGGGAAGACTTTGGGAAAGTCTTGTTGATCATGCTGTCAAAAACAGAAACTTTAGCGCTCACGAGAATTGCTTCCATTTTTATTTGGAGAGTGCTATTTAGTTAATTATTTTTGAATATGATTAATAGATAAATTCTTCAGGTCCAGCAATTTATTTGAGAATTTTATGAGTTCCAGAAGTATACGTTTGATCCAGATTACTACAGACTGTTCTGTTTTTGACAGATTCTGTTTTTCATGTGTTGCTTACTTATTTTGATGAATCTATGGCTAGTAAAATAGTTTATAAACCATAGAGAAGTTGGAATACAGTAGTGTAACACCCTCAATGCGGCTACTTTCCCACATGTCGAAGCACGACTTAGAGGCATAACCGCATTGAAAGCAATGTCACAAGTGAGGTAATCTTCACACAGCCCATGTAATACATAAGGGAAAGAGATACATAGTTGGCTTACAATCGCCACTTCACACAATACATGAATATAACATTACATCAACCAGATACAATCAAGGTCCGACTACGGAACCAAAATAAAGAAGACTACCCCAAATGCTACACAGATCCCCGATCATCCCGACTGGGCTCCACTACTGATCAACTAGCACGAAACAAAACAAAGGACAAGATCTTCATCGAGCTCCTCCTTGAGCTTGGTTGCGTCACCTGTACAGTTTCATCGACACCTGCAAATTGGTTTTGGAAGTATCTGTGAGCCACAGGGACTCAGCAATCTCACACCCTCGCGATCAAGACTATTTAAGCTTATGGGTAACGTAAAAGGTATGAGGTGGAGCTGCAGCAAGTGACTAGCATATATGGTGGCTAACAACGCAAATGAGAGTGAGAAGAGAAGGCAAAAGCACGGTCGAGAATCTATAATCAAGAAGTGATCCTAGAGCAACCTACGTCAAGCATAACTCCAACACCGTGTTCACTTCCCGGACCCCGCCGAGAAGAGACCATCATGGTTACACACGTGGTTGATGTGTTTTAATTAAGGTCAACTTCAGGTTTTCTACAACCAGACATTAACAAATTCCCATCTGCCCATAACCGCGGGCACGACTATCGAAATTTCAAATCCCTGCAGGGGTGTCCCAACTTAGCCCATCACAAGCTCTCACGGTCAACGAAGGATATTCCTTCTCCCAAGACATTCCGATCAGACTCGGCATCCAGGTTACAAGACATTTCGACAATGGTAAAATAAGTCCAGCAACACCGCCCGAATGTGCCGACAAATCCCGATAGGAGCTGCACATATCTCGTTCTCAGGGCACACTCAGATGAGACTAGCTATGAGTAAAACCAACCCTTAAGTTTCCCCGAGGTGGCCCCGCGGGCAGCTCAGTTCGGACCAACACTCAGAGGATTACTGGCCGGGGGGGGGGTTAAAATAAAGATGACCCTTGAGTCCGCGAAACCCAAGGGAAAAAGAGGCTAGGTGGCGAATGGTAAAACCAATGTTGGGCATTGCTGGAGGAGTTTTATTCAAGGCGAACTGTCAAGGGGTTCCCATTATAACCCAACCGCGTAAGGAACGCAAAATCCGGGAACATAACACTGATATGACGGAAACTAGGGCGGCAAGAGTGGAACAAAACACCAGGCATAAGGCCGAGCCTTCCACCCTTTACAAAGTATATAGATGCATTAATTAAATAAGAGATATTGTGATATCCCAACAAGTAAACATGTTCCAACAAGGAACAACATCTCCATGTTCCAACAAGGAACAAACTTCATCTTCACCTGCAACTAACAACGCTATAAGAGGGGCTGAGCAAAGCGGTAACATAGCCAAACAACGGTTTGCTAGGACAAGGTGGGTTAGAGGCTTGGTTTAACAATATGGGAGGCATTATAAGCAAGTGGTAGGTATCGTAGCATAGGCATAGCAAAACAGCGAGCAACTAGCAAGCAAAGATAGAAGTGATTTCGAGGGTATGGTCATCTTGCCTGAAATCCCGCAAGGAAGAAGAACGAGTCCATGAAGAAGACAAACGGACGTAGTCGAACGGATCCTCACAAACAAATGTTATCAGAACCAACCCGAAGAAGCAACACCAGAAAGAAGCATACAACATAGTAAACAAACAACACATGGACATGGAATGATGCACAACCAAGTATGATGCATGTCCGGTTTAATGAGGCATGGCATGGCAAAATGCACAAACAACCCTACAAATTAAGTGGAGCTCAATATGCAACGGAGTTGCATATTGAAGAAAACACCACATGACTAATTTAGTTCCCTCTCGTTTATGTACCAAACAAGATTAAATGTTGTTAGCATGGCAAGAGGTGAAGCATAATGAAACTATCTATCTAGGCAAGTTTAAATGAGGCCGGAACAACAAAACAACAAGTCCAGAAACTCCTCATGTGCATAATTTTGGTAATGGTACTGTTCTGCCCTAAACACAATTTTAGGGTTGTTAAACATACAAGATGAATGCACCATGTTAAACTAGGCATTTTTCCACCCCATTTACATATAAAGATTATTAAATTCCGAGTTACGGTTATTTAGTTATGAATTAAAGCATTTTAGCATGGCATAGGAGCAAATTAAAGCAAACATTATTTTAAGCATTTTAAACATGGATGAAAGTGGCATATTATTAAACTAGATGAAATTTTAAGAATCTTTCATATTTAAAGTTTTTACATATGATGCACGGATTGAGAGTTACGATATGCATGGACTAGAGGGGCTATACTGTAAAAACTGCAGTCTCAGGATAAATGGGCAAATTCGTAGCGCACAGAAAAAAACAACTATGGGCTGAATCTGAGAAGAACTGGGCTGCTCACCGCGGGCCTTAGCAGGCCGGCTGGCCTAGCGGATCTGGCGCGGCTGCTAGGTTTCCGTGGATGGGCCAAGGGTAGGCTGGGCCTTGGTCAACGCGACCACGAAGCAGGGGAGGCAGGGGACCGAACCGCTGTTTAGCTCGAGCCTGAGCAGGGCAATGGTAGCGGCGGCGGCTTGGCAAGGCGGGTCGCCGGGGGGTCGAGGAGGCAAGGAGGAGGCTGAGGCCGAGCTCCAGAGGTCGGATCTGGAGCTGACTCTCCGTTTCTGGCGTCAACGGCGGACTCCGGCGGCACCATGGCATCCTGCAGAACGGGAGGGAGAGAGCGATGAGCTCGGTAGGCAGGGAGAAGAAGGACGGCAAGGTCGGGGCTCACCATGGCAGCGGTGGTCGCCGGCGGGAGGCCAGACGGCGGAGACGGCAGGAACGCGAGGGAGGGAATCGGGGCTCTCCCGATCCGGATCGGAGGCGGCGGCGCGCACGCTGGAGCAGGCGAGGGATCCAGGGCGCTGGACGGGCGGTGGTGGCTCGGGCCCATCTCGGCCCGGGACGGGCTGCGGATGGGCCTGGCAGGGCCACGGCGGTGGGAGGAGGTGGTTGGGCGACATGGCACCATGGGAGAGGTGGAGAGCGCCTGACCCACGGCGGCTGGCCAGTTGGGCGGCGCCAAGTGGCACTTGAGGGGTTGGCCAGCGCCGGATTTCGAGGAGAGGATGTGGGAGGCGGCTGGAAGATGATTGGGGGCACGGAAATTTAGGAGGAGGGGCAGGTAGCTGCCCAAAATGGAAGGGGAGAAGGTTTATATAGGGCAGGTTCTAGGGTTAGGGGGTTTAGGGGGTTTTCGGACCCTCCGATCGCGATCCGATGGCTCCGGTCGCGAGGATGGAGTAGGTGGGCTGTAGGATGAGTGGAAATGGGCTGTGTAGGAGGGTTAGGCTGAGAGGGGAGAGGAGAGATGCAGTACGGCACGGTTTCTGGAGACCGAAAACGTCCGACGAAAAGACCGGCTACTATTGCCGCTATATTTATCCGTTGGGGCAACAAACGATCTCTGAATGCAATGAAATTTGACAGGCGGTCTATCTACACTATAATAAGACCACACGCCAACTTTCATCCCATTCCAAGAACATTTTCCGGCCACTTATAAAATAATATTTCGGACATGCCGCGGGCGCGTGCAAGTGTGTCTAGGCTCAGAACGGACAACGGACGGAACGAGGAGACCGGGACGGATGCTAGTTTTGAAAACATGATGATGCAATGCGGATGATGACATGGCAAGATGAAACACGCAAGAGAAAGATAAGGCAACAACAACGAATAACTGGAAGACACCTGGCACATCGGTCACGGGGCGTCACAACACTCCACCACTACGAGAGGATCTCGTCCCGAGATCTAGAATGGCACCGGAGGGAAAAACGGAAGAGAGAGAGAGAGAGAGAGAGAGAGAGAGAGAAGGTAAAACTAAGTTGCTCCTTTGACAAACGAGTGAAACCAAAGAACCTTGAATAGGTTAAGACATTTCGAGAAAAGAATACAACGGAGATAAATGAAGTTGAAAGCACTCCGTTAGCAAAGAGGAACAAGGAAGAACAACTTTGGGCAACACTCCGGTTGAGAAGGGATGGAAGACTTTGCAAGATGAAAAGAACTTGAGCAGAGGACACAACACTCCGGTTAAATGGATAAGCATGAAAAGGACATGATCTTAGATAACACGAGATGACGGTTGAAAAGAACAACATCGCAATGCCTCCGGAAGAAATGAAAGAATGCAAAGAAAAGAACGGAGAAGAAAACAACATGTTCTACCTCGAATGAATTTGAGAGAGCATCCTTAAAAAGAAGGATTGAATGGAGTTGTTGGGAAATCAACAACGAAAAGAACAGGCTTGTTGAGGGCTTATGGAAAACATCTCAAAAACTTGAGGTGAAAACCTGCCACAAACGAAAACAATTGCTTGCTTGAGAGCGATGGAGAGATGAAAACATCTTTCATCACGAGAATAGAAGGAAACTTGGATCACCGATAAACACCATAAATAGCAACATTCCCTAGGGAAGGTTTTAGGTGAAATATAACCCAAGATAACTCCAATGAAGAGATTAGTGGATTTGAGATACCTCCTTCTTAACAACATGTGAATCATGAAACATGAACTCAAATTATTAGTACCACTTCCAATGATATGGAAGAAATAATTGCACTCCGAATTACAATATGAAGAAAGCTTGAGCTTCTTAGAAAAGAATCTCGATGAAAAACTTGAAGAAGGAATTAAATCCTTTATGAACCATCATGTAGAACCTTCATGAGGAACTCCGTTAAACAAAAGAATGATCAAACGGAAGGAAAGAGAAGTTAAAAACACAAGGTGAAACCTTGTAATGGTTTAGATGGATGTCCGTGATAAAATAATTGCGAGACCTTGGAACTCTTGGAAAAGAAAAGATACAGCCTCTCGAACCGAGAATGTGATATGATGAACCTCCGGAATAAGGAATTGAATTCACTCGATGAAACAAGAATAAGAATTACATTATGCTTATCCTTCACCAATTAAATTGATGACAACCAATAGATTTGGCACACTACTTATTCTCGTAGAAGGGATTAAGAGCGATATAGCATAAACTTGAGAAGGTCTTCAACGAACCACCGGTAGGATTGGGAAGAAACGAGTGAATTGATATGATAACGTATAAAGAGGGATCTTGAACGAACCACCGTAAGAATTGAACACGAATGAAGTAAAAGGATGAATCACCGATAAGAATAAGCAAATGAACGAACATACTTGAGACAATCTAGATACATGAGAACGAAGAGATCACGAACTGATTAGAGATCACTTGAACGATGCACCGGTAAGATTGGAGAATGATAACTGAAAGCTGAGAATGAATAAACCTGAATTTGATGGCCTTCGGAGAATCAAACTGAAAATACTCTGAATTACTCCGGATGGGTGAAAAGAAATTCTCACAACCGAAATAATTATGGGAGGATGGCAGAGAATGGGGCAAGATTTAAAAGAAACTCTTCTTCGGTCTTCAAAATCTGAGAATGACGATGAGAAACACCACCAAATTGTTGAGATACTCCGGGATGAAAAATGGAAGGTTGAGCCAATGATAAAAAGAATTTAACCGATCTTGGAGAAAGACATTTGACTGATGATAAATCATTCTTACGTCAAACTTTAGAAAAGAATTTGATAATAACTCCGTAAAAATTAAAAGAGTCAGGTAAAATCCTAGGAAAAGACCTGTGGGTTAGGACCTACTGACAAGAAACACCATTGAAAAGATTTAAAAGTGATATTGCGCCGGTTGAGTTAAATGACTTGAAAGAGATAACAACCTCAAAATAACTTGAACGAATCAGGAATGAAAACGTGAATCTTCTGAGATATCTTCAGCACTCCAGAACAAATGGATGGCGAGACGTGAATGATTATGAGGTGCACCGGCATAAGAAAAGCATTGGACAAAAAGAAAAGACAATGCTCAATACCGAAGTTTGAATTTAATCCACCGGAGAAGGAAAATGAGTGAAGAGTGACGAACTTGAGGCTCCGTTAGTATCTTCATGAGAATCACCGGATAAGAACATTCAAAGACAAGAATGAAGAGTCTTCACATGAATAAAATGGATACTTTAATAAGATATATGTGTCCTTGAAGAAAAAGGGTGGGAGGGAGGGAAAACAAAGTCAACTTGAATACGGATGAAACGAACAACGTTGTTGAAAAAAACTGAGATTGGATCTTGCGAATGTTGAAATGATAGGATCATCTTGAAGAGAATCACACCGGTTGAATAGAATTGACATGACAAACTCGATGATCGAGAAGGATTAGTATCACATAAGAACATGAGAATACCGCTTAGGTAAGGTATGGAATCAACATTTGTCTCTAAAGCAACTCGAATACCACAACTCAAAACAAAACAAAGGATTGGCTTGCAGAATAAGCCGGAACAAACATATGATAGAGATTTCGTCCGAAGTTTTCGTGGTGGGGCCTACACGGGCTCGATCGTACAGCACCATCATGTACAAGGCAGTGCACATGACATACGAAGCGTCCCCGAGTCGGCATAGCCAAGGACTCTTTAAGACACAACGAGACCACTATAAAACCAACCGTGGATAGGCAGACCACTAGACGTCGAACCCCAATTTCATATCATACATCTTTCGAAAAGATATCCTAGGAGATACTTGAATTCACACTTATAAACTCTCGAAATTTTCCGGTTATGCAATCAGGTGTTGGGGATACAGGGGAAGCATAATATCTCACCCAAAACTAACAAATCCTACATCCAGCTGTATCCATCCTTCAACACATAACCAAGAAACCTTCAAAAATCGTTTACCTCAACCTTCGAGAAGCATCCGTTATACGAGTTATGGCAATACTCCTGAACTCCCGCCCCAGTACTGGGTGCCGTCGAGGTTATCTCACCAACAACTGCATAAAAGAGATTTTCGATGTCGGTGAAACTAAACTCAGGTATTCCAGAACTGCAACGATAAAATTGTGATGACAACACCTCAGAGCTCAACTCCCCGGGACACTGCCACAACCCCTAAATGTCAGGAGGCACCAAGAACAATGTTCTCGTCACAAAACCATCGGAACGATTCCAAGATACCCGCGTGATCCTAAAAAAATTTAGTGAAATTTGAGAAGAGAAGAGTCAAAACTCTACGTCAGGATGCCTCACCAGAGCGACGAAGGGACCGAGGAGTAAAAAGAAGTCCTAACTCTCCGATATATATAATTCCTAAATGACTCAAAACATTTCTAGACTCAATAACGCCAGCGATTCGATCAAGCAGGGGGCTCCTAAGGTCGGGGAAGGCTCTGATACCAACTTGTAACGCCCTCGATGCGGCTATATCTCCCACGTGTCGAAGCACGACTAAGAGGCATAACCGCATTGAAAGCAATGTCGCAAGTGAGGTAATCTTCACACAGCCCATGTAATACATAAGGGAAAGCGATACATAGTTGGCTTACAATCGCCACTTCACACAATACATGAATATAACATTACATCAACCAGATACAATCAAGGTCTGACTACGGAACCAAAATTAAAGAAGACTACCCCAAATGCTACACAGATCCCGATCGTCCCGACTGGGCTCCACTACTGATCAACTAGCACGAAAAAACACAAACGACAAGATCTTCATCGAGCTCCTCCTTGAGCTTGGTTGCGTCACCTGTATGGTTTCATCGACACCTGCAAACTGGTTTTGGAAGTATCTGTGAGCCACAGGGACTCAGCAATCTCACACCCTCGCGATCAAGACTATTTAAGCTTATGGGTAAGGTAAAAGGTATGAGGTGGAGCTGCAGCAGGCGACTAGCATATATGGTGGCTAACAACGCAAATGAGAGTGAGAAGAGAAGGCAAAAGCACGGTCAAGAATCTATAATCAAGAAGTGATCCTAGAGCAACCTACGTCAAGCATGACTCCAACACCGTGTTCACTTCCCGGACCCCGCCGAGAAGAGACCATCACGGTTACACACGCGGTTGATGTGTTTTAATTAAGGTCAACTTTAGGTTTTCTACAACCGGACATTAACAAATTCCCATCTGCCCATAACCGCGGGCACGGCTTTCGAAAGTTCAAATCCCTGCAGGGGTGTCCCAACTTAGCCCATCACAACCTCTCATGGTCAATGAAGGATATTCCTTCTCCCAAGACATTCCGATCAGACTCGGCATCCAGGTTACAAGACATTTCAAAAATGGTAAAACAAGTCCAGCAACACCGCCCGAATGTGCCGACAAATCCCGATAGGAGCTGCACATATCTCGTTCTCAGGGCACACTCAGATGAGACTAGCCACGAGTAAAACCAACCCTTAAGTTTCCCCGAGGTGGCCCCGCGGGCAGCTTAGTTCAGACCAACACTCAGAGTAGCACTGGCCCGGGGGGGTTAAAATAAAGATGACCCCTGAGTCCGCGAAACCCAAGGGAAAAAGAGGCTAGGTGGCGAATGGTAAAACCAATGTTGGGCATTGCTGGAGGAGTTTTATTCAAGGCGAACTTTCAAGGGGTTCCCATTATAACCCAACCGCGTAAGGAACGCAAAATCCGGGAACATAACACCGATATGACGGAAACTAGGGCGGCAAGAGTGGAACAAAACACCAGGCATAAGGCCGAGCCTTCCACCCTTTACCAAGTATATAGATGAATTAATTAAATAAGAGATATTGTGATATCCCAACAAGTAAACATGTTCCAACAAGGAACAACATCTCCATGTTCCAACAAGGAACAAACTTCATCTTCACCTGTAACTAACAACGCTATAAGAGGGGCTGAGCAAAGCGGTAACATAGCCAAACAACGGTTTGCTAGGACAAGGTGGGTTAGGGGCTTGGTTTAACAATATGGGAGGCATTATAAGCAAGTGGTAGGTATCGTAGCATAGGCATAGCAAAAGAGCGAGCAACTAGCAAGCAAAGATAGAAGTGATTTCGAGGGTATGGTCATCTTGCCTGAAATCCCGCAAGGAAGAAGAACGAGTCCATGAAGAAGACAAACGGACGTAGTCGAACGGATCCTCACAAACACGATGTTATCGGAACCAACCTGAAGAAGCAACACCGGAAAGAAGCACACAACATAGTAAGCAAACAACACATGGACATGGCATGATGCACAACCAAGTATGATGCATGTCCGGTTTAATGAGGCATGGCATGGCAAAATGCACAAACAACCCTACAAATTAAGTGGAGCTCAATATGCAACGGAGTTGCATATTGAAGAAAACACCACATGACTTATTTAGTTCCCTCTCGTTTATGTACCCAACAAGATTAAATGTTGTTATCATGGCAAGAGGTGAAGCATAATGAAACTATCTATCTAGGAAAGTTTAAATGAGGCCGGAACAACAAAACAACAAGTCCGGAAACTCCTCATGTGCATAATTTTGGTAATGGTACTGTTCTGCCCTAAACACAATTTTAGGGTTGTTAAACATACAAGATGAATGCACCATGTTAAACTAGGCATTTTCCCACCCCATTTACATATAAAGATTATTAAATTCCGAGTTACGGTTATTTAGTTATGAATTAAAGCATTTTAGCATGGCATAGGAGCAAATTAAAGCAAACATCATTTTAAGCATTTTAAACATGGATGAAAGTGGCATATTATTAAACTAGATGAAATTTTAAGCATCTTTCATATTTAAAGTTTTTACATATGATGCACGGATTGAGAGTTACGATATGCATGGACTAGAGGGGCTATACTGTAAAAACTGCAGTCTCAGGATAAATGGACAAATTCGCAGCACACAGAAAAAAAAACAACTATGGGCTGAAACTGAGAAGAATTGGGCTGCTCACCGCGGGCCTTAGCAGGCCGGCTGGCCTAGCGGATCTGGCGCAGCTGCTAGGTTTGCGCGGATGGGCCAAGGGTAGGCTGGGCCTTGGTCAACGCGACCACGAAGCAGGGGAGGCAGGGGATCGAACCGCTGTTCAGCTCGAGCCTGAGCAGGGCAATGGTGGCGGCGGCGGCTTGGCAAGGCGGGTCGCCGGGGGGGTCGAGGAGGCAAGGAGGAGGCTGAGGCTGAGCTCCAGAGGCCCGATCTGGAGCTGACTCTCCGTTCCTGGCGTCAGCGGCGGACTCCGGCGGCATCATGGCATCCTGCAGAACGGGAGGGAGAGAGCGATGAGCTCGGTTGGCAGGGAGAAGAAGGACGGCGAGGTCGGGGCTCACCATGGCAGCGGTGGTCGCCGGCGGGAGGCCAGACAGCGGAGACGGCACGAACGCGAGGGAGGGAATCGGGGCTCTCCCGATCCGGATCGGAGGCGGCGGCCCGCACGCTGGAGTGGGTGAGGGATCCAGGGCGCTGGACGGGCGGTGGCGGCTCGGGCCCATCTCGGCCTGGGACGGGCTGCGGATGGGCCTAGCAGGGCCACGGCGGTGGGAGGAGGTGGTTGGGCGACGTGGCACCACGGGAGAGGTGGAGAGGGCCTGACCCGTGGCGGCTGGCCAGTTGGGCGGCGCCAAGTGGCACTTGAGGGGTTGGCCGGCGCCGGATTTCGAGGAGAGGAGGTGGGAGGCAGCTGGAAGATGATTGGGGGCACGGAAATTTAGGAGGAGGGGTAGGTAGCTGCCCAAAATGGAAGGGGGGAAGGTTTATATAGGGCAGGTTCTAGGGTTAGGGGGTTTAGGGGGTTTTCGGACCCTCTGATCGCGATCCGATGGCTCCGGTCGCGAGGATGGAGTAGGTGGGCTGCAGGATGAGTGGAAGTGGGATGTGTAGGAGGGTTAGGTTGAGAGGGGAGAGGAGAGATGTAGTACGGCACGGTTTCTGGAGACCGAAAATGTCCGACGAAAAGACCAGCTACTATTGCCGCTATATTTATCCGTTGGGGCAACAAACGATCTCTGAATGCAATGAAATTTGACAGGCGGTCTATCTACACTATAATAAGACCACACACCAACTTTCATCCCATTCCGAGAACATTTTCCGGCCACTTATAAAATAATATTTTGGACATGCCGCGGGCGCGTGCAAGTGTGTCTGGGCTTAGAACGGACAACAGACGGAACGAGGAGACCGGGACGGATGCAAGTTTTGAAAACATGATGATGCAATGCGGATGATGACATGGCAAGATGCAACACGCAAGCGAAAGATAAGGCAACAACAGCGAATAACGGGAAGACACCTGGCACATCGGTCACGGGGCGTCACAAGTAGGGCTAACACCAATATAAATAAAGAATGAGTTCATTACAGTACCTTGAAGTGGTGTTTTGTTTTCTTTCGCTAACAGAGCTTGCGAGTTTTCTGTTAAGTTTTGTGTTGTGAAGTTTTCAAGTTTTGGGTAAGGATTCGATGGACTATGGAATAAGGAGTGGCAAGAGGCTAAGCTTGGGGATGCCCAAGGCACCCCAAGGTAATATTCAAGGATAGCCAAGAGCCTAAGCTTGGGGATGCCCCAGAAGGCATCCCCTCTTTCGTCTTCGTTCATCGGTAACTTTACTTGGAGCTATATTTTTATTCGCCACATGATATGTGTTTTTCTTGGAGTGTCAATTTATTTTGTTAGGATTTGCTTGATATTATTTAGAACAATGTTTTGCATCTTTTATTTCAATAAAAGTGGCATTGATAGCCTTTACTATGCCTATGTTACAAGTATACATGTTGCTGTTTGAAAACTGAAAGTTTACCGCTGTTGCAATAATTCCCTCGAAAAGTTAGAATGTGATAAAATGTTGAAACCTTTTGAATATTAAGCTCTGATAAATTTACTACAGTGGGAATTTTCTTTCATAATTATTGGAGTTAGGGAAGTATGGATGTTGCAGCATTTTTTACAGACTATCCTGTTTAGGCAGATTGCTGTTATGTTTGCATTGTTTGCATATGTTTGCTTCTTTAATGATTCTATTTGAGGATAGGACTATTAAATATGCAGAGGCATTTAGTATGCAATGTTGAATAATAATTTTAGTGATTTGCTACAGTAGAGTATGATAAGGTTTTTGCAATGGTTTATACTAACTTATCTCATGAGTCCTTGTTGAGTTTTGTGTGGATGAAGCTTTTGAGATTTAGGGAGACCGTGATATGAGAGGAATTAAGGAGACACAAAAGCTCAAGCTTGGGGATGCCCAAGGCATCCCAAGATAATATTTCAAGAAGTCTCAAGCATCTAAGCTTGGGGATGCCCCAGTTGGCATTCCACCTTTCTTCTTCAACAATTAACGGTTAGTATCGGTTGATCCTAAGTTTTTTCTTCTTCACATGATGTTTGCTATTACTAGATGTCATTTTCTTTTGTTTTGCTTGCTGTTTGAATAAAGTATCAAGATCTGAAATTATTAAATGTTAGAGAGTCTTCACATAGTTGCATAATTATTCGACTACTCATTGATCTTCACTTATATCTTTCGGAGTAGTTTGTCATTTGCTCTAGTGCTTCACTTATATCTTTTAGAGCATGGTGGTAGTTTTATTTTGAAGAAATAGATGAACTCTCATGCTTCACTTATATCCTTCTGAGAGTATTAAATAGCATGGTAATTTTCTAAAAATCCTAATATGCTAGGTATTCAAGAATAATAAAATTCTCTTATGAGTGTGTTGAATACTAAGAGAAGTTTGATACTTGATAATTGTTTTGAGATATGGAGATGGTGATATTAGAGTCATGCTAGTTGAATAGTTGTGAATTTGAGAAATACTTGTGTTGAAGTTTGTGATTCCCGTAGCATGCACGTATGGTGAACCGTTATGTGATGAAGTCGGAGCATGATTTATTTATTGATTGTCTTCCTTATGAGTGGCGGTCGGGGACGAGCGATGGTCTTTTCCTACCAATCTATCCCCCTAGGAGCATGCGCGTAGTACTTTGTTTCGATAACTAATAGATTTTTGCAATAAGTATGTGAGTTCTTTATGACTAATGTTGAGTCCATGGATTATACGCACTCTCACCCTTCCACCTTTGCTAGCCTCTCTAGTACCGCGCAACTTTTGCCGGTACCATAAACCCACCATATACCTTCCTCAAAACAGCCACCATACCTACCTATTATGGAATTTTCATAGCCATTCCAATATATATTGCCATGCAACTTTCCACCGTTTTGTTTATTATGACACACTCCATCATTGTCATATTGCTTAGCATGATCATGTAGTTGACATAGTATTTGTGGCAAAGCCACCGTTCATAATTCTTTCATACATGTCACTCTTGATTCATTGCACATCCGGTACACCGTCGGAGGCATTCATATAGTGTCATATCTTGTTCTAAGTATCGAGTTGTAAATAAATAGAAGTGTGATGATCATCATTCAATAGAGCATTGTCCCAAAAAAGGCCAAAAAAAGAAAGGCCAAATAAAAAAAGAAAGGCCAAAAGAAAGGAAGGCCAAATAAAAAATAAAAATAAAATAAAAAGGGGAAATGCTACTATCTTTTTTTTCCACACTTGTGCTTCAAAGTAGCACCATGATCTTCATGATAGAGAGTCTCCTATGTTGTCACTTTCATACACTAGTGGGAATATTTCATTATAGAACTTGGCTTGTATATTCCAATGATGGGCTTCCTCAAAATGCCCTAGGTCTTCGTGAGCAAGCAAGTTGGATGCACACCCACTAGTTTCTTTTATTGAGCTTTCATACATTTACAGTTCTAGTGCATCCGTTGCATGGCAATCCCTACTCACTCACATTGATATCTATTGATGGGCATCTCCATAGCCCGTTGATACGCCTAGTTGATGTGAGACTATCTTCTCCCTTTTTGTCTTCTCCACAACCACCATTCTATTCCACCTATAGTGCTATATCCATGGCTCACGCTCATGTATTGCGTGAAGATTGAAAAAGTTTGAGAACATCAAAAGTATGAAGCAATTGCTTGGCTTGTCATCGGGGTTGTGCATGATTTAAATATGTTGTGTGGTGAAGATGGAGCATAGCCAGACTATATGATTTTGTAGGGATAGCTTTCTTTAGCCATGTTATTTTGAGAAGACATGATTGCTTAGTTAGTATGCTTGAAGTATTATTATTTTTATGTCAATATGAACTATTGTCTTGAATCTTATGGATCTGAATATTCATATCACAAGTAAGAAGAATTACATTGAAATTATGCCAACTAGCATTCCACATCAAAAATTATCTTTTTATCATTCACCTACTCGAGGACGAGCAGGAATTAAGCTTGGGGATGCTTGATACGTCTCCAACGTATCTATAATTTTTGATTGCTCCATGCTATATTATCTACTGTTTTAGGCAATATTGGGCTTTATTATCCACTTTTATATTATTTTTGGGACTAACCTATTAACCAGAGGCCCAGCCCAGATTTGTTGTTTTATGCCTATTTCAGTGTTTGAAGAAAAGGAATATCAGACGGAGTCGAAACGGAACGAAATCAATTGGAGAAGTTATTTTTGGAAGGAAACACACCTGATGGACTTGGACCCCACGTCAGAAGATACGGGAGCTGCCCACGAGGGTGGGGGGCGCGCCCCCTGCCTCGTGGGGCCCCCGTGGCTCCCCTGACGTGCTTCTTCTGCCTATATAAGTCCATATACCCTAAAACTTCCAGAATGCAACAAAGATTAGGAGTTCCGCCGCCAGAAGCCTCTGTAGCCACCAAAAGTCAATCGGGACCCTGTTCCGGCACCCTGCCGGAGGGGGGAACCCTCACCGGTGGCCATCTTCATCATCCCGGTGCTCTCCATGACGAGGAGGGAGTAGTTCTCCCTCGGGGCTGAGGGTATGTACCAGTAGCTATGTGTTTGATCTCTCTATCTCTCTCGTGTTCTTGATTTGGCACGATCTTGATGTATCACGAGCTTTGCTATTATAGTTGGATCTTATGTTTATCCTCCCCCTCTTCTCTCTTGTAATGAATTGAGTTTCCCCTTTGGAGTTATCTTATCGGATTGAGTCTTTAAAGACTTGAGAACACTTGATGTATGTCTTGCCGTGGATATCTGTGGTGACAATGGGATACCACGTGCCACTTGATGTATGTCTTGGTGATCAACTTGCGGGTTTCGTGACATTGGGAACCTATGCATAGGGGTTGGCACACGTTATCGTCGTGATTCTCTGGTAGAAACTTTGGGGCACTCTTTGAGGTCCTTTGTGTTGGTTGAATAGATGAATCTGAGATTGTGTGATGCATATCGTATAATCATACCCACGGATACTTGAGGTGATATTGGAGTATCTAGGTGACATTAGGGTTTTGGTTGATTTGTGTTTTAAGGTGTTATTCTAGTACGAACTCTAGGGCTGTTTGTGACACTTATAGGAATAGCCCAACGGATTGATTGGAAAGAATAACTTTGAGGTGGTTTCGTACCCTACCATAATCTCTTCGTTCGTTCTCCACTATTAGTGACTTTGGAGTGACTCTTTGTTGCATGTTGATGGATAGTTATGTGATCCAATTATGTTAGTATTGTTGAGGGAACTTACACTAGCGAAAGTATGAACCCTAGGCCTTATTTCCACGCATTGCAATACCGTTTACGCTCACTTTTACCATTAGTTAACTTGCTGTTTTTATAATTTCATATTACAAATACTATTATCTACTATCCATATACCTCTTGTATCACCATCTCTTCGCCGAATTAGTGCACCTATACAATTTACCATTGTATTGGGTGTGTTGGGGACACAAGAGACTCTTTGTTATTTGGTTGCAGGGTTGCTTGAGAGAGACCATCTTCATCCTATGCCTCCTACGGATTGATAAACCTTAGGTCATCCACTTGAGGGAAATTTGCTACTGTCCTAGAAACCTCTGCACTTGGAGGCCCAACAACGTCTACAAGAAGAAGTTTGTGTAGTAGACATCACTCTCCTTGTAAAGAGCTTGAATGACGGGTTCATACTCGTCGATGGGCACTCCACCTAGCGACGCAAGGTTGACTAGCTCAACATATTATTCCCACCAGTTGCATTGATCTTAGATCACACTCCAATGAGGAGTGAGAAATCTGATTGTGTGGCTGGAGCGAATGGTCACATTGTTATTGTAGTACTCCGTGATCCTTTGAAAAAAAATTGTCCTTTGTTTGGTCGGTGCCTAACGTGGCATCGAGAGAGATGTTGACCCAAGCTTCTCACAAAGCTTTGTCTTCCTCGGTCTTGTACTTGCAAAACCTACTTCTCTTCTTGTTAGTTTGGTCTCTCCGACCTCATCAACAACATTGGCATTTCTCGTCATCTCTTGGGTATATGGCATTGACATGGTGCTACTTGTGAGCTGCGTTGGGATTTCTCCGAAGAGGAGAGGATGAAGCAATACATTAGAGATACGTATTTCCCTCGCTTAAGAACCAAGGTTATCAATCCAGTAGGTGAACCACGCAGAACCTTGTTAGCAGCACATGCACACACACAAAAGCAAATACTTGCACCCAACGCGAACAAGGGGGTTGTCAATCCCCTTGGCGGTTATTTGCAAGGATCAAATCTCGTAGTGGTGGGTGATAACATAAATTGAAAAACAAAATAAAATAAATAAAAGTGCAACAAGGTATTTTTGTGTTTTTATATATGATAAAAGTAGACCCAGGGGCCATAGTGTTCACTAGAGGCTTCTCTCTCGAGCACATAACTACGATGGGTGAAGAAATTACTGTTGGGCAATTGATAGAAAAGCGTATAGTTATAACGATATTCAAGGCAATGATCATGTATATAGGCATCACGTCCGAGACAAGTAGACCGACTCCTTTCTACATCTAGTATTATTACTTCACCCATCGACCGCTATCCAGCATACATCTAGGATATTCAATTAATGAAAACAGAGTAACGTCTTAAGTAAGATGACATGATGTAGAAAAAGTAAACCCAAGCAATACGAATAAACCTCATATTTTTATCCTTAATGATAATAATACAAATACGTGTCATGTCCCTTTGTGTCACTGGGACTGAACACCGCAAGATTGAACCCATCATAAAACACCACCCCCATTGCAAGAAAAAATCAATCTAGTTGGCCAAACTAAATGGATAGATTGGAGAGAAATACAATGCTATAATAATCATGCATAAAAGAATTCAGAAAAGACTGAGAGTGGTGTTTTGGCTCATAGGTGTAGATACACCTATTATATATATAACACAGTTCAATTTTTTTAAATCGAACAATAATTTCGCGTGTACATCTAGACATTCTATATTCGCACAGAAATTCACAAAGAAAGAACATTTTTGTGGCATGTATAAAAAAGATTTAAAAATATTTCCTGAATAGCTATAATCAAGCATCGAAAATTGTCTTTTTTACACAAGCCACAAAAAATTCCCTTTTTAGCAAAACTTTGTGCACGAACATATAATGTCCAGATGTACATGCATGATTTTTTCTCATTTTTTTACTTTTTAAAATACGTATTTAGACAATGGGTGCATCTACACCTATGAACCAAAGTGAATTTTTCGAAAAGACTTAATTAATATTCATGAATAATCTGATCATAAACCTACAATTCATCTGATCCCAACAAACACACCGCAAAAAAAATTACATTGAATAGAACTCCAAGAACATCGAGGAGAGCATTGTATTGAATATCAAAGAGACAAGAAGTCATCTAGATACAAGCTATGAACTCATAGGTCTGTGGTAAACTACTCACGCATCAACAGAAGGCAACAAAGATGACATAGAAGCCCTCCGTGTGATCGATCCCCCCTCCAACAGAGTGCCGAAAAATGCCTCTAGATGGGATCACGGAAGAACAGAAACTTGCAGCGGAGAAAAAAGTGTTTGGGGTGGCTCTCTGTTGACTTCCTGATTTTAGACAATTTATAGAGGTGAAATTAGGCCAGTCGGAGCCACGTGGGGCCCACAAGGCATGCATCAGGGCGCGCCTATCCCCTGTGCGTGCCCTGTTGCCTTGCCGTCCCCTCGCTTCTTGTCTGGTATCCCCCCAAAGCTTCTAAGGTCTCTCTTGTCTAGAAAAAATCATCAAAAAGTTCCATAGCATTTGGACTCCGTTTGATACTAATTTACTGAAAAACCAAAAACAAGCAGAAAACAACAACTAGCACTTGACACTGGGTTAATAGGTTAGTACCAGAAAATGATATAAAATAGAACAAAAAGTTATATAAAACATCCAAGATTGATACTATATAGCATGAAACAATTAAAAATATAGATACATTGGATACGTATCACATGGCAATCTCATGGAGGCAGAGCGTGTGGCATACATTCAATTCACTCATGAAAGTGGTTGAATCGCTGTTCAATTGCTTAGAGAATCTAGTGTAGGAGTTGCCTAATCCGGGCCCATATACATTCACGACCGTGCGCGGGAGCATCCGCATACATTGACCGGGAATGCATTAAAAGTACGCCTCCACAACTGGATCCATCAAACCAAATCCACAAATCCATACCAGACTCATGCAACGTTAAAAATACGTAGTTGAACACAAGTCATCGAACTACCAAAATTTGACACATTCTACTTAACTATGAAGGAAACAACAACGGAAGAAGTTCATGCATGGTCTCCCTTGTCCTTGTCGTATTCCTTGCGGAAGTAATGGTCGAAGATGCAAAACAGATCGAGGCGAATCTGCTCACTGCTGGTTGTCCGATCCGTCCTCGTCCTCGTCCTTCTCCTTGGGAGGTAGTCCGACCATGGCATGGACCGCTCTGCTTTGCACTTCTGCCATGACATGGATCACACTCCTTCGTCACTTCATGATGATGTAGGCATGGAGGGCTTCCTCCTCGCTGCCCATGCCGGCGTGCGATTCCACTTGCTCCTCCTCACGACCTTCGCTTCAAGGTGTGCCCGTAGCCTTGTGCGGCAAGCAAGCCGTGCCTCCTTCTCATTTCGTCTGCAAACCATGGAGGCGGATATGGCCTCCATTTTGGAAGTCGACGCCGTGGGCCACCTAAACGGTTCCACAGGCACAATGGGGTTACTTTGCGATGCGGTGGTGGTCACCGCTTCCCATGAGGCCGCCACCACTATTGGGGAATGTAGCATGCAATTTCAAAAAAATTCCTACGATCACGCAAGATCTATCTAGGAGATGCATAGCAACGAGAGGGGGAGAGTGTGTCCACGTACCCTCATAGACCGAAAGCGGGAGCGTTAGGTTAACGCGGTTGATGTAGTCGAACGTCTTCATGATCCAAATGATCTAGTGCCGAATATACGGCACCTCCGAGTTCAGCACACGTTCAGCTCGATGACGTCCCTCGAACTCTTGATCCAGCAGAGGGTCGAGGGAGAGTTTCGTCAGCACAACAGCGTGGTGACGGTGATGGTGATGTGATCCGCACAGGGCTTCACCTAAGCACTACGACGCTATGACCGGAGGAGTAAACTATGGAGGGGGGCACCGCACACGACTAAGAGAACAACTGTTGTGCTTTGGGATGCCCCACTGCCCCCCGTATATAAAGGAGGGGAGGAGGAGGCCGGCCACCAAGGGGGCGCGCCAAGGGGGGGGGAGTCCTACTAGGACTCCACTCCTAGTAGGATTCGGCCCCCTCTTTTTCCTCGCTATTAGTTTAGCAGGGAGGTACCAAAGTAGTGCTTAGGCGAAGCCCTGTGTCGGTAACTTCATCATCACCGTTACCACGCCATCATGCCGACGAAACTCTCCCTCGACCTCAGCTGGATCTAGAGTTTGAGGGACGTCACCGAGCTGAACGTGTGCAGATCGCGGAGGTGCTGTGCGTTCGGTACTTGATCGGTTGGATCATGAAGACGTTCGACTACATCAACCGCGTTACTCAACGCTTCCGCTTTTGGTCTACGAGGGTACGTAGACACACTCTCCCTAATCGTTGCTATGCTTCTCCTAGATAGATCTTGCGTGATCGTAGGCAAATCTTTTAAATACTACGTTCCCCAACAATTCCTACATATTCTATGAAGGTCTTTATCAATCAAATCGCAATAACAACATACGTTATTCCCTTTGTCATCGGTATGTTACTTGCCTGAGATTCGATCGTCGGTATCATCATAACTAGTTCAATCTCATTACCGGCAAGTCTCTTTACTCGTTCCGTAATGCATCATCCTGTAACTAACTCATTAGTCACATTGCTTGCAAGGCTTATAGTGATGTGCATTATCGAGAGGGCCCATAGATACCTCTCCGATACTCGGAGTGACAATCCTAATATTGATATATGCCAACCCAACAAACACCTTAGGAGACATCTGTAGAGCATCTTTATAATCACCCAGTTACGTTGTGACGTTTGATAGCACACAAGGTGTTCCTCCGGTATTCAGAAGTTGCATAATCTCATAGTTAGAGGGATATGTATAAGTCATGAAGAAAGCAATAGCAATAAAACTTAACGATGATTATGCTAAGCTAATGGATGGGTCTTGTCCATCACATCATTCTCTAATGATGTGATCTCGTTCATCAAATGACAACACATGTCTATGATTAGGAAACTATAACCATCTTTGATTAACGAGCTAGTCAAGTAGAGGCATACTAGGGACACTCTGTTTTGTCTATGTATTCACACATGTACTAAGTTTCGGGTTAATACAATTCTAGCATGAATAATAAACATTTATCATGATATAAGGAAATATAAATAACAACTTTATTATTGCCTCTAGGGCATATTTCTTTCAGTCTCCCACTTGCACTAGGGTCAATAATCTAGATTACATAGTAATGATTCTAACACCCATGGAGTCTTGGTGCTGATCATGTTTTGCTCATGGAAGAGGCTTAGTCAACTGGTATGCAACATTCAGATTCGTATGTATTTTCCAAATCTCTATGTCTCCCTCCTTAACTTGATCGCGGATGGAATTGAAGCGTCTCTTGATGTGTTTCATTCTCTTGTGAAATCTGGATTCCTTTGCTAAGGCAATTGCTCCAGTATTGTCACAATAGATTTTCATTGGACCCGATGCACTAGGTATTACACCTAGATCGAATATGAACTCCTTCATTCAGACTCCTTCATTTGCTGCTTTCGAAGCAGCTATGTACTCCGCTTCACACGTAGATCCCGCCACGACGCTCTGCTTGGAACTGCACCAACTGACAGCTCTGCCATTCAGTATAAATACGTATCTGGTTTGCGACTTAGAGTCATCCGGATCAGTGTCAAAACTAGCATCAACGTAACCATTTATGACATGCTCTTTGTCACCTCATAAACGAGAAACATATCCTTAGTGCTTTTTAGATATTTCAGGATGTTCTTGACCACTGTCCAGTGATCCACTCCTGGATTACTTTGGTACCTCCCTGCTAAACTTATAGCAAGGCACACATCAGGTCTGGTACACAGCATTGCATACATGATAGAACCTATGGCTGAGGCATAGGGATTGACTTTCATTTTCTCTCTATCTTCTAAAGTGGTCGGGCATTGAGTCTGACTCAAGTTCACACCTTGTAACACAAGCAAGAACCCTTTCTTTAACTGGTCCATTTTGAACTTGTTCAAAACTTTATCAAGGTCTTCCATTTTGAGGATGGTCCATTTTGAACTTGTTCAAAACTTTATCAAGGTCTTCCATTTTGAGGATAGATCCTCAATTCTGACTATGCAAAAAAATGCACTCAAGTGGCTGTACCACTGATGCTAGCGGTTGTGCCGCTCCCTTGTGGACTGGGTAAACGCAGGCCAAGCTAGGCGGTTGTACCAGCCACATGGACGGTTGTACTACTACCTCCCCTGCCGCGGCACCGATGGCCCTCGTACTGGGCCAACTACCACCGGAGGCGGTCTCCCTTCAGGTTTGGCCAGCGGTATAGGGTGGTGCTGGAGCGGTTGCACCGGTTATTACACTAATAAATGGTACAACTGGTGGTGAGGGTGGTTGTACCGCTTGACCCACCAGAAACACTCATGCCTTGCACGGTTGTACCGCGCAGCTGACTGTTGTACTATGCAGCTGAGCTATTGTACCACTCAGTCCTGGCAGATGGCTCATGTGACTTGGCGTGGTTGTACCGCTCTCTGGAGTAGTTGTACCGCTCCCATGTGTTTTTATGCATAATGGTTGGGTTTGATGAGGGACTATTTAAGGAGATGGATCTGCCACCTCCCACATACCTCTTGGCCTTCTTCTCTTCTCCATTAATGCCCTAAGCTCTATTTTGCCAAATTTCTTTCTCTAGCCAATCAAACTTATTGGTTTGCTAGGGATTGAGGGAGGTCTAGATATACGTATCCACCAAAGGAAATTTGATTCCGCCATATATTTCTTGTGGGTTTTATTACTCTTGGGTGTTTGGGCACCCTAGACGGAAAAGGTCACCTTGGAGCCATGATCCATTGTGGTGAAGCTTAGTGGTGGTGTTGGGAGTCTCCAATTAAGTTGTGTAAAGAGTCCCAACCTTATTTTTAAAGGTTACAATTGCCGCCTTCAAGGGCACAACTAGTGGATTCATGACACCTTGCATTGTGCGAGGGCCTGAGGAGAATAAGGTGAATCCTTGGGGCATTGTGCCTCCACGCGCCTACGGAGGCGTACGTTCCCCAAAGGGGAGAACTTTGGAAACACATCCTTGTTTTCATCGTCTACACTTGCGGTTATCTCGTTCCTTTACTTT